>NW_019389062.1:0-5287 GCF_000671375.1 Centruroides sculpturatus
CAAACATTGTAAGATGAAAATTTAGAAGTTTAGGCCACCTTTCCTTCAGCCAATGTTTCATCAAGAGAAATCTGCATCTTTTTCATCTCCAGACACCCATTTGTAAACAATGTTGTATTTTTGAATCTTTTGTCAGTTGATGTAAAAATTATTTTGGTATTGTCTTCAGCTTTCTGGTTTAATTGGTGCATCTTTCTCTTGTGTTTTCATAAACCTTCTACCTCCCAATCTTTACCACAACTAATGCCTTTTAGTTTTTTTGTTCTCTTCAGATTATTCTGCATTTTATGCTTGATTCTGTTCTTCAGAAGTGAGATTTTCAACTAAACTTTAGTCTTTCTTTGGCTCATTTTTGGGAGATTATTATAATCTAAAATATTCAATTTATCTTTCAAAGATAATATCAAAGAATTTCAAAGAAAATAACTTCTGTTTACACTTTATCCATGATACTGAACAATAAAGAATAAAGTGAATACAATATATTACACAGACTTTTAGTATTAGCAAGGTTGAGGCCGAAGTTTTAAATGCAAAAACGTGTACCTTGGACATTCAGCGCCGCTTTCCTGTAAGCTTAGAAGTTTGACAATGGTGTTTGGATAGTCAATGGAATCATGCTCGACATTCCAAACATCATTGTCAAACTTCTAGGCTTAATGGAAAGCGGCTCTGAACGACCGACATACACGTTTTTGCATTTAAAACTTTGGCCTCAACCTCTCTATTGTCGAAAATAACTTACCTTCTGAAAATTAATTTGAAGACAGTCTGTCCAAAACTGGAAACCACCATTTATTTACTTCTAGTGTCCCAGAATACAAACATTTGATGGCTCGACCTTCTTTTTTAGACTGCTTGGCTGTCAAATTTAAAAAACACAAAAATATTCAATTAAAATTACAAATTTAAAATTGGAACTGATGGATCTTACAGACATTTTTGTTTTCTTTTTCAATTTTAAATTTGTAATTTTAATTGAATGTTTTTCTGTGATTTTTAAAGGATGTTTTTTAAATTTGATGGCCAAGCAGCCTAAAAAGGAAGGTCAGGTTGCCAAATGTTTGTATTCTGGAACACTAGAAGTAAATAAATGGTGGTTCCCAATTTTGGGGACAGACTATCTTCAAATTAATTTTCATAAAATTGCCATCCAAAGAAATTCTACAATTGAAACTTACCTTCTATAAAATATGATGGTATGGGAGCTTTTCTATATCTATATTGTAAACATAATGTTCTAAACATGTTTACACATGAACAGTGATTGATGTGTAGTGTGGTGGTCTTGATGCTATCCAAATTGCTACTGAGCTACAGTTCTTGATTTTTTTCACATTTTTTTATCCATTTGTGTAAACAATTGCTGACTTAGAAGTGGGAGAGAAATGAAGCAGCAAATGTGACACAGGTGTGCAGACCACTTTCATATGTCTGGAATAGTTTATCCTGGTATTGCCAATATATAGTTAACTGATCATATTAACTGAAGTGTTGATTACATTAAATAATGAGTTTTGCATAGAAAATGCATGAATGTTTTGAGACTTTGAAAAATGATCACAGTAAGAGACTAATAACAATAAATGCAATTTTTTAATAGTGTTCATTGTGTGTAAATTTTTCAAAAATAAAAATTCTCTTTTTGTTTGATCTGTTTAACAATAATCTTTAATATATTAATGAATTATGGAATTACCTAATAGCGTAATACTTTGTTTGATTGTCCATTCAATTGAAATCAATGGTAAATGAATCAGATAATTTCTTTGTGTTTAAAAGATATGTTGTCATGACTTATAATATGATTCTTATAAAATTTATTGGAAACAAAGTTTAGATAACTGTAAAAATGTAATGAAAAACATTCGTTCAGTTATCAAACTATTTTAATTTTCAGATATCAAATTCAATTGTTGCAAAGATCATATACACACTTTTAGTTTGTAAAGAGGCTGAAAGAAGTAACTGCTTATTGTTATGTTAGAAAATTATAATATTCATATTGTTAAAAATTGGAATATACTGATTTAGATTTTAAATATTTTTAGTCTTTTATAAGAATATAAATGTCACAAAGGTTTCATTGTTATAATAATGCAGATGAAACAAGTGGATTTGATATCTGTGGACAAACTAGCTACAGTGACTGGACTATGAAATTTCCTTTTTGTTGGGTTACAACAAAATGTCTGAAGTCTTGGAGGTTAGTGTGTTAACAGTTGATTTAAGAAATTGCCTATAAAGATGTACTCAATTTCAATTTTTAATAGGAAAAAAGATGTCCATTTTTTCCTTCCTTATTAAAAAATTCAAATGAAATTAATAATTAAGGTCCTATCAGAATTATGAATTTTTGAGTTATTTTAATTTCAGCAAATTATAGAAAAATGTGTTATATGGCAACATTATCACTTGTTTTATTATGAATTAATAAGATTAAAATATATATTTTAAAGTAAGCATTATTAATCATATTGATTATCTTTTAATATATATTATGGTATGAAACTAATGAATACAGATGGTAAATTTTAGGCATATTAACTGGAATCATTTTTGAAGATTAGCATTAGTATACTTTTAATATAATAGATTGTTTCATATATTCCAGAAATTTCAGTATTCTTACAGAGCTTATTTTTATAGATATTCACTAGGAGAATTTGCATTTATTTATTTATTTTACAAAATTTAAAGATTCACCTCGAGTTATTATAGAGAATATTACAGGCTAACTTAGTCAGATGTTTTTGTTTGATTTTAAATTTATTAACATTTTTTTAAAATATTTATTAAACCATATTAAAACCATAAAATCGTGTTTTTCTTATCGAACGACAAAACTTATTGAACAACTGGTAGCTCTATCCTGTTGAAAGATTTCATCATCATCATCATCATCATCATGAAAATGATCTTCCATTGTTGAAATAAGAATATATTCTAAAATATCACAATATATATAACCATTTACTGTTTCATTAAGTAATCACAATTTTTTGAGTACATTATAGTCAAATGAATCTACCTTGTAACTTTAATGAGAAATTTAATCACTCATAAACAGTCTGGATTGTTCATTTCACATTCAAGCATTACACTTTTCTTCGTTATTTAAATCAACACAAAGCACTTTCATCACTAAAAATGATCTTTTGCCATTGTTCAGGCATAAAACATTTATATTTTTTGGCTCAGGTTAATTCTTTCTCAGATTAATTGTTTTTTCTACTGAACTTTTGTCAGATGAGGTTTATTTTTGCTTTTGATGCTTTATAATCCATTTTCTTCAAATAATTGTAAACTTTTTTTTTTTTGAAAGTGGTTTTCCAATCACAGATTTCAATTCTTGTGACATTTGTTGCAAGCTTTCATGTCAATTTTGTTTTATAGTTTTTCTAAGTAGTGATTTCTGTCTTTTCTGAAGTAAATTTTGGATGATGAGAGTGATTTTCAACACTTAAACTTCTGGTTTCATTTAATTTTTGAATTATTTTTTGCACTTTTAGACTGCAAACAATTCACTTTTCTTGCTATTTCTTGTTGCTCAATACTTTCGTCATTTAAAGCAATAATTTTGACTCTGATTCAGGCTTGATTGTGGTTTCCTGTCCATGGTGTTTATCCTGCTTTTGTGATAATTGCTGGATAGTAATTTATACAATATNCAACCTGGTAGCTCTATCCTGTTGAAAGATTTCATCATCATCATTATCATCATGAAAATGATCTTTCGTTGTTGAAATAAGAATATATTCTAAAATATCGCAATACATATAACCATTTACTGTCTCATTAAGTAATCACAATTTTTTGAGTACATTATAGTCAAATGAATCCACCTCGTAACTTTAATGAGAAATTTAATCACTCATAAACAGTCTGGATTGTTTGTTTCACATTCAAGCATTACACTTTTCTTCATTATTTAAATCAACACAAAGCACTTTCATCACTAAAAATGACCTTTTGCCATTGTTCAGGCATAAAACATTTATATTTTTTGGCTCAGGTTAATTCTTTCTCAGATTAATTGTTTTTTCTACTGAACTTTTGTCAGATGAGGTTTATTTTTGCTTTTGATGCTTTATAACCCATTTTCTTCAAATAATTGTAAACTTTTTTTTTTTTGAAAGTGGTTTTCCAATCACAGATTTCAATTCTTGTGACATTTGTTGCAAGCTTGCATGTCTATTTTGTTTTATGGTTTTTCTAAGTACTGATTTTCGTCTTTTCTGAAGTAAATTTTGGATGATGAGAGTGATTTTCAACACTTAAACTTCTGGTTTCATTTAATTTTTGAATTATTTTTTGCACTTTTAGACTGCAAACAATTCATTTTTCTTGCTATTTCTTGTTGCTCAATATTTTTGTCATTTAAAGCAATAATTTTGACTCTGATTCAGGCTTGATTGTGGTTTCCTGTCCATGGTGTTTATTCTGCTTTTGTGATAATTGCTGGATGGTAATTCCATGGTGTTTATTCTGCTTTTGTGATAATTGCTGGATGGTAATTTATACAATATTGTGTGCAAATTATATTGTGATACAATTTATGGAATTGCAGTAAGTTACAAGTACTGTTACTTATAATTGAACAATATTTACTAACTAGAAATTTCCTTGTCAAGCATGATAAAATATTTTTTATAAGAAAATAGAGATTGAAGAATTGAGAAGAGCTTCAATTTGAGTTTGACGTTGTGATGATGTTTCTGCAGTGCTTGTTGACAAAGCCATTCTTACTCGATGTTGCTCAAGTTGGACTTCACAGCCTGCAGGAGTCTTGGTGGTTCTTATTCTTTTAGATCTAGAATTTGCCTGACCAGTTTTCCTCTTATGCTTGCCTCTAGGCATTTCTTTTTGACAAAATAGCACGTCTTTTTAATTCCATGTTGATAAAAACAAAGATGCATTGTACGTATGTTAGTTAGATGAGCAACAACACTTTCTAAATAATGGGCTAGGATTGTTACTTTGGATTAGATGATAAATGTCACATGGTTACTAAGGAAAGGTTTTTAAAAAAAAATTGTTGAAATGACATAATGTGGCTATCATTTTTAAAATTTAAATTTAATGAAGTAAGTTTAAAATACGCCATTTGCTAAAATATTTAAAAATGCAACTTAAGGAAAATTTCTTCGTCAAGCATGAACTAAATGAGGTCACTGATGTCACTGCAACGTAAGTGTAGTCACTGATCTGAAATCAAATGTTTGTTCTAAGGCAATATTTCTGCAAAATAAATAGCCTATACTTTCTGTCAGAACATAAAATAAAT
>NW_019389063.1:0-1763 GCF_000671375.1 Centruroides sculpturatus
CTTTTTATTCATAAACTCCCATAAAAATAAAATTATTTATTTGGATTACGGATTGAATTATTTGTTATTTGTATACGGCAACGCAAGACGGGCAAACTGCCGAGGAAGGACGCCTCCCGGAAGGACTTTCTATGGAAAACGGTGTTACAAAAATGACGAAAACCCGGAAAACTCCATGGCCAGTGGATGTTGGCGCGAACCAACGACCAACTTCCAGTGCCAACCAGTGGCCGAGTGAATAAAGCCGTTCAATGGTTTTATCCACTCGGCCACTGGTGGGCACTTATTTGGATTATGTAATTCTGTACACAGAATTGTTCAGCTATTTTTAATTTTTTTTTTAAAATCAGTTCTTCAGTTATATCTTCTCTTTCCATTAATTTAATAGGAAAATGCAATTGGCTAAGTGGAGGTCCCAGTTCGATTTCTCATGATAGTCGCAGGGAGGCTATCATGAGAAATCGAACTGAGACCTCCACTTAGCCAGTAATATTGTCGAGTAGCCATAGCTAAAATTTTAAATTATCGTCTCAACTCTTACCATATCAATTAGTTCATATATTTACAGTACTCATTTTAGTATCCAAAAATTAATCAAATTATATGAAAAAATATTTTATTCTCCCAATTTTGATTTTTTCAACAATTTTTCAATATTCATGAATATTCATCGGATAAGGTGAAAAGAAAATTTATTCATTTGCGGCTCATTATGAATTAGCACATTTATATCATAGAAGATAATGTTACTTTCGTTTTGTTATGAAAACTTGATTAGAAAAAACGAGTTTCATGAAAGTTGCTTAACTGAAATGACTTCGAGTCTTGGAAATCGTCTTTTCTAGAATTCAGTGACAGGCAACATTGAGAGTTTCCATAGATAATCTTCAGTGCTGCCATGCGTAATTTGTTTGTGATTCTCGTCAAGAAATCAAATCAAAAATAGTCACCGGATCTGGGTTCGTGTGCCCACCAGTGGCCAAGCAGTCTTCGTACCCTGAACACTGGGAGTTCGATCCTGGGTTCGCGTCTCGCTCGGACGAGCTGGTCACGTGGAGTTTTCCACGTCTGTAACGCCTAAATAGGGGCCAGTTTCCCTTAAAAAGACCTCCCAGAAGGCATCTCCCTAGGCAGATAGCCCAAGTGTTGAGTTGTCATAACTTAACAAACAAACATCTGGGTTCGAATCCTTACTAGATCCACTAAATTTATCATAGGTATACATTCTCATCGTTTCTCATCCCTCGCCAATGCTGGCCGATCCGTATTGTCGGGTCTCTAACGATCTAAATCGTGGCGCCAATCAATTTCGAGAGATTAAGGCTGCGTACACACTAGGCGTTTTTAAACGCGCGTTTGACGAACCAAGAGTTCTGCATAGGCGTACACACACAAACGCGCGTTTATAGATTTTTCTTAAAACGCGCGTTTTGCGGGCGTCAACCGAGCGCTTTGAGATATATGTGCTGCCATGTTACTGTACATTCGATCGCGCGCTTTCGGGTAGAGTGGACGTACGTTGGCCGAAATGGAGAACGATCATTTCGATACTGATCTATTTATTGATGAAATCTAAAAGAGACCAACCATTGTCAAATGATTTTATAGATATTTTAAAAGAATTAAAAAACTTGGGTTCATTTTGTCTTAATTTTGGATACAACGTCGCAAACATTCCATGTGTCAGTCTATCTCGTAATATTGGGTGCACCCAAAATTCTCTTTGCCTCTGCCATCGTCTTTTATAGCGACGATGGAGGAGG
>NW_019389063.1:3054-5752 GCF_000671375.1 Centruroides sculpturatus
TAAAAGAACCAAGAGTTCTATGTAGCCGTACACACTCAAAAGCCAAGCGCGCGTTAAACGCGCGTTTTGCGAGCGCTTATAGATTTTTGTTAAAACGCGCGTTTTGCGAGCGCTTTACGGGCGCTTTGAGATATATGTGCTGCCATGTTACCGTACATGCGATCGCGCGTTTTGCGGGCGTCAGCCGAGCGCTTTGAGATATATGTGCTGAAATGGAGAACGATCATTTCGATACTGATCTATTTATTGATGAAATCTAAAAGAGACCAACTATCGTCAAAGGATTTTATAGATATTTTACAAGAATTAAAAAACTTGGGTTTATTTTGTCTTAGTTTTGGATACAACGTCGCAAACATTCCATGTGTCAGTCTATCTCGTAATATTGGATGCACCCAAAATTTTCTTTGCCTCTGCCATCGTCTTTTATCGCGACGATGGAGGAGGGGCACACAAGCAATTACTTTCACGTCCATTTCCAAACTGAGCCAGTGCGTATGCTCCACTAAACGCTCGTCTAACGCCGAGCTAACGCCTGGTGTGTACGCTGCTAACGCGCGTTTAACGCAACGCAAAACGCCTAAGTGTGTACACAGCCTAACTCCAGGAATTTAGGATTCTACAACAAAACATTTCAAAAGTAACAACTGTACATGACCATGTGATAAGCTATTCGTCTATTTCCATAAGTAATACAGGTTCGTCCACTTGAGATTTCGTGGATCTTCGTGACTATCCACGGAAATTCACGTAGTCTGTATATCTAGAATCTTAAATTGATTGAAGATGTCCACTTGGTAAACAATTCGTATCTGATTGGCCATTTTAATTAATAAAATAATTAATTTAAATTTTGGAATGCACCGAATCAAATTTCACTTACACTATTACCTCTTTCATTAGTAGGTTCGATTATCGATATACGCTAAACAATGGGTATAAGATAATGTAATCAATGTCTTATCCAATATCACCTTTGAAGTAAACAGATAAGAATCCGGTTTTTCCTTCTAGTTAACACATGATAGAAGGAAAAATTGCAGGAAGTTTTAGTGTTTTTTTAAGGAAAGTTTGTGGATTGTTTTTGGTCAATTGATTTTTAATTAGCATAGAATTCGAAAAATAATGGATCTTATAGTTTTAATCTATAATAATTTATAAATAAATTTCTTTCAGCATGGTCTTGGTGGTGTAGCAAGTACTATAGAATGTTTTCAAGGTAAATCAACAAGCGAGTAATATGTTTGGTTTGTAGATTTATAATCATTCAAATCTCTTGGCACCGATTTCTTAAGATTACGAGCAATTATTTATTGAGACATCGTCAAAATGCCGGACTGCAATTTTTTATTTATTTAATTTAAAATATATTCTTTCCACCTCAATTTATTAGTAGTGGCTTGCACCTGTACTGTACAGTACATCATACTTTTCCTTTAAGAGTCGTGCCGATCATCTATTAACTACTTTCAGGTACAGTAACAGCATTTTAAATCGAAATAATGTGACTTCTGGTTTGTATCGGAAAGTTAATCGGTGCCCTCTGCCCCTAAGGTTTCCATATCTGGTCTCGTATTTCATCTACCTAACTCCGTTCTCGAGATTAACGAAAGACGGACGGTCGGACGATAGTGGGAATTTATAGGTCTACAATTTTTTTTAAATTGCAGCCCAATGAAGAATGATAATTAAACATATTTCAGCAAAAATTCTCCCAAAATTACACTTTACTAAAGTAAAAATTCTAGATGCAATAGATTTATTTAGCTCTAGAACAAACCCATGGAATCTAGAACAATTGTAGTAGGATAATTTGGATTATGCTAAAAATTACAATTATAAACTATTTTTCTCTTTTAAAATGTTTTGTACTGTATATATAAAATTAACGAAACAAGATCAAAGAGCTTATCTTTATATATTTTCCTACCGAGGATAAAGTATTGATAGTTCACCTTTTTACAACAATAAAAGGGGTGTGATATAAGTGTAAACTGCAAATATTTATAGTCTTTTATCTCAAATACAAAAATAAAGGGAGAGTTATGTTAAAACATATATCCCTTTATTACATGCTTAAATTATACAAAAATCTAATATTTATCTATGAACAAGTTGCTTCTAGTGTAGGAAAATACACGAAAACACTGAGAAATTTAAGAAATTTATAACTCACCCATCTAGTGTTGAATTAGGCATTTTCAAACGTTGGTGAGTTCTCACAAAAACGAAAATTTTATTACACACAATTGCACTTTTATTGCTTATCACTAAGTCACGTGAACATAATGATAGATTGCCTGAAAAATATTTAATTGTCGTTAATGCAAGATAATATTGTTTAGTGGGAATTTTTTTAAAAATTTGTTCTGCTTTATCATTTGATTAAATTAATGTCGCAACATTTTTGCATAATTCTTTACACTTTACTTAACTTTTTTTTACATATACAGTATATTAAAAAAATACACAAATCATAATGGCTTCAGATAAAATAATTGGATATTTTAAATATAAAATGAATTTCGTAAATGTAAAATTATTACAGAAATGTAGAAATTTCTTTGTAAATTATTAGTCTTCTGTTGAAAATATAAGAATTAGATCAAAATAATCTGAATACAGTAGTCTCGAAAACTCGGCACTCGATAACCCGGCAGTCCGGATAACTCGGCCACACCCTGGCAGGGCAAAAAAA
>NW_019389064.1:0-5264 GCF_000671375.1 Centruroides sculpturatus
ATTTAGTCTTACTACCGGTGTAGTTTGGGAGCATCTGTCAGTGTTGTCATTGATACTAATATTTTCTTTTTTATAGGTAAGAAGTATTCTTATTAATAATTAAACTATTATAATTTATTATTATAACTATTTTATTAGTATTATTATGTTTTTCATTATAGATGCTCCCGAATTTAAACTAGGTTTAAGCTACTTCTAATGTAATTTAATATTGTTATGTATTAACTGTTTTTGTGATTTTATGTTCAATGTAATTATGTGATTTGTATTTGGAAGATTGTTTTGTCTCTCCAAATCATGGAAATCTCCAGTATGCATAAATAAATAAATTAATTAATTAATTAAAGTTCTCTGTTTCTTCATTTACGAAAATAATTTCTTACATTTGTGATATTAAAGCTTCGGAATTCTCCTCTATTAGACAATTTCTATTTCCGAGAAGAGTTTAATTTATACTTGTTAATAGAGTTTGATAAGAATACGGGGTGACACAAAATACATTTTAAAATTATTTCAAAAACACTGAAACATGTGTATATTAAATTATGTTATTTAAAATAAGGTAGGTATAGTTATTATAATTAAAATTAATTTTTAATTTCTTTTATTAAAATATAAATGTGAACATGTCACCTGTCTCTAGTTCAAATTATACACTAAATTAATTTATTATACAATTTGAATTAGAGATAAATGAAGAAACTACACTATATTTTTTCTTTTAACTGTTGCATCCTTTGGATGCTAAGAAGACTGTTTATTTGTGCCAGTCTTGAGTTCAACCAGCCCATAATGGTGCAGCTTATTGGCTAAACAGCAATACTTTTTATTTCTAATAGAAGAAAGCATAATAATAAGTTAAATATTTAATTACTTCTCTAGACAGTCTTTCGTCGTTATTTTGTATCCGGTCTTTCTCTTTCACGATCTCTTGCAACTTTTTAACTTCTCGCAAATACTCATCTCTTTCCTGTTCACGTTCCTGGGCCTGTTCCTGAGTATAAATGATTTTGTATAAGAAATTATAGTCAAAACACAGGTAATAATTACAAAATTTGCATTTTTTATCTAAAAATTGTTAATTAATTCATGAAAAATTCTACAAGCTATAGAAATAATTAAATAATAAGAAGTGACCCTAGTTTAACATTTTATTATAAATAAACAACAAACTATATAAATGTTATGCAAGTTTCATTCAAATCAGTATCTGAATCCATTTATTATTATAATTATTATGTATTCAATACATTTCCTGTCAATTTTAATCTCCTTGATCTTATTCCAAAGTTTGACATTGCTTTGAAGATTTTCTCTAGGAACAGCAATAATTTAGCATTTAATAAATAATTGATTTCCTCTAAAGTCTGTGGCTTGAGTTTATCAAACCACAGGCTTTAGAAGAACTACCTTCTGGATATTTCCATGAAAATAAGCTGCAAGGATTTGCATTTAAAGAAAAGATAAAACAGTCAATTCCCTTCCCCAGTGCTTTCCATGATGTAAAGATCATCAATGTTGATAAAAAACATATTGAACACATTGTATTATAAATGGCTTCAAATTCTAACCTTATTATTCATCTGTAATTAAGCATGAGACTCAAGCCAGCTACACATACACCCATATACCTAAACAGGTTCACCTGTTCAGTATACTCGAATATTTAGATGAAAAACAGCTGACAGTTCTGTCATCCACATATTCACGTATACTGGTATGTGCATAGCCAGTGTTAGACTATCTTATATTTAGTATAACATAAACCAATGAATTTACCTCAATGAATCTTTTATAAGACAGTAACTGTTTCTCCACAGATTCCATTTGAGATTTTAAGTCTTCTATCTCATGGCACTTTTCCTCCAACAGATCTTCTTTCTGAGATATTGTCTCTTCCAAAACTAACTCCAGATGATGAATGCGCGATAACATCTGTTGCCTTTCTTTGTCATGATTTTGCTGTAACTTATGTTTGTCGGAATTCAGTTTGTTGTTTTCTTTTAAGAGTGCTATAAACAGAATTCAACATTAATAAAATAACTTAGAATTCAGAAAATTCATTGCATTATTTTATGAAAGCTACAAATTACTAAATATAATTAAATTTATTTTTTGCTCATTTATCTTGCAAGTTTGCCATAAACTATATACAGCAGAGTTTAGTTATTACCATTTATAATCAGTTGCAACTCTCGACAAGATCAAAGTACAAGCAAAAAATGAAATTTCTAGTTAAATTCCTATCTTTAAAATCCAAAAATACAAAGTTCTACATTTAGTAAGAAAGTCCTGTATTGCATAATCTATGAAGAAAATATGAGGAATTAAGAAGGACAATCATCAATTAACCATTCATTTGCCAATGTTCTCTATTAGGAACATATTATATAATATATTTTACTTTTTTTTTTAAATTAATTTTATGTTTTTTTTTGTGATGTTATAATATAAAAAGGTTTGCATTTATTAACATTGCTTAATTTTTCTCATGATGTTGTCATTTAGTTGGTCTTTAGACTGTTGAATATTGACAATTTTGGAAAGAAAATTTTACCAAATTTTTTATCATCAATGAAACAGTCCAAAATGAATTTTGCAATTATAAATTTCTTCTATTTATACTATTGTTCTTTAAATTGTATCAATCTTATCTGTTTATTTAATAGGGGAAAACATTTTGATACATTTGCATTTGGAAACTTTGGTACATCATGTAAATATTGTTTTCATAAAAGCTATGAAAGAGTACGCAATCATTGATGTCGTCTGTGTGATCTGAAGAGGCTGTTCAGATACTACTTGATGAATCAGATGTTGAATTATGCATTTTGTCCCTAGAAGAAACAAAAAGAAAATGTTCACGAGAACAATTTCCAGAAAGTTTTGCCTGTAATGTAGTGTAAACAAATTAATTTCTTTTTTCCTCATTCTTCAATGAATTGTTTTGATAAAACCAACAATCCTTGGCTATCAGGATACTAAACAAGAAGTGAAACTTTTCATCGGGAAGCTACATCATTCAAATAATTAGAGCACCAATACTGAGATTCTTACAAATGTTAGCTGACAAAAAAAATTGATCAAGTAGAAGAAAGTTTCTTGACTTTAAGTTTTCCTTTTGAAGTGAATCAAACTGACAAAAATATAGCAATTTTGCACAGCTAAAAAAAAAAAAAAATGATTGACATCTAACCAAATCAACTCTCATCAAGGCATTCAACCAGAGAATGGGTAGAGTTGATGTCTTGAACCACCTAGTAGAAAGTTACAGGCCATAGCCACACTTAAAAATTATGGTAAAATCTATTCTGCAATGGAAACCCACTTTAGAATAGAACCCACCACCATTATTGCTTGTAGCAAGCTGGTTCCTGCACATTAAGCTTCACAAAAACACACCGTCAGAGCCTACACATCAGGAGTTTTGAAGAGAGATTGTGCATCTTCTTCTTCACTTAAAACCAGAAGTCCAGGTACACCCTACATTGAGTTTATCTTCTCCAATCTTTAAAAACAACTGGCAATCATTATTCAGTTTCACATTTCCAAGAACATTGTTGTATGCAAAAGAGCACAAAGGAACAGTACAAAATGTTCAATACTCAGAATTTAATACTAGCTATGATCCTAGATGCTGTATGATACCAATCATCATAAATTGCAGGCTTTACATTACATACAATTATGTAAAAGACACTCACAATTTCATGTTTCCTTCAGACTCGCATAACCTAGAACTGTAACTGCTTAAAAACAAACAATTTTTCATATGACTAATGTAAATAAATAAGTAATTAGAACACAAATCAATTATTGTATTCATTCAGACACTTGGCAAATCTCATCATTAAATTTTATTCGGTTGAAGTTGAGCTTGCCCACCGTTTACTACACAGTCACATGACGAGTAGGCTGCCTTGTGGCGACATTTTTTTTTTAAATATTTAAAAGGTTTTTTAATTTTATAAGATATCGAGCCAGTTTTCGTTTGTTTTAATACTTACGTTTTTATTTATACATTTATTACTTTTGATAATTTCTATGCTTTCTTTGAACTTACGACGATATGTTTCTTTTTCTTTGTGGAGTATTTGTACGTTATCTTCATCAATGTTACAATCATTCAGAGTGCAATGATCATGAAAGGCTGAATTTATTCTATTGTATTTTAGATCTGCTATATGTTCTTTTAATCTGGTTTTTAACTTTCTTTTAGTTTCTCCTATATAATATTTATTATCATTAGAAATACAGTGAATTTTATACACCACATTCTTAGCTTCGACTGGTAGTTGTTGTTTTTTCTCAGTGTTGAGTTGTTTAAGTCTTGTATACATTTTTTGGTATGACGGTGCTAACTTAAAGTTTATATTACTTATTTCATTATCAATTTGTTCGTGTAGTCCTTTGATGTATGGGAAACCAATATACTTTATATCATTTGTTTTTTTATTGTCTCGTGGCATTTTAAGATTATTTATCTTAAGTTCCCATTTTTTTAACAGTCTTTATGGGTAACATGCCAGGAGAAATTTCTTTTTTAATTCGGCTAAATCTGAAAATATGTGTATTTCTTGACTTGTTCTGTTTTTTATCTTATAATACTCCATTTTAAATATATTATATTTGACATGAAGTGGCACGTTAGACTGATATCTTACTGTTATCTGACTCGAACCTCGCTTTCTAAATGTTCTAAATTCTAAGCTTTCTTTTAATCTTCTTATCGTAATGTCCAAATAGTTCATTTCTTTTGTGGTTGTATCTTCTATTTCTGCTTTAAACTTTATCTCTTCTTGTATATTATTAACTTGCTTGTTGATTTCTTCTATCCTGATTTCTGTTTCATTGTATATTATTAGAATATCATCCACATATCTTTTATAAAACTTTATATCTCTTATATTGCTAATTTTGTTATCTATAACTATCATTATTAATTCTGCTAATTTTGGTCCTATTATCCCATGCTTATCCCACTTGTCTGTATATAAAAATCATCATCAGCCTTAAAATAATTACTTCTGTATGCAAATTCTATTAAACTTATTATTTCATTTACTTTTTTAATTTATCCCACGTTATTGACGGATACATATCTATAATGTCAAGACTTGTTATCTTAAAGTTTTCTTCCATACTGATTTGATTTACAATAATTGATTTGTGTTCGAATTACTAAAAATTACTGGCCCGGTTTCAAAAATACCAGAGTAAATAAATAGCTTGATATGGTTATATTTCAACCAAAAATTAATATA
>NW_019389065.1:0-5277 GCF_000671375.1 Centruroides sculpturatus
TCGGTATTCGGTACTCGGCAAAATCACTATTCGTGGCATCACTAGTGTAAATTCTCCTAACTGTTTTTGTTATATATTTGTGGTGAACTTGTGGTGGAAAAAGACCAGAGAAACATTACTGCCTTCGTGAAAAAGGTCTACCATGCCTATTTCGGAATGAAACTAGGCGACATCAATAAAGTATGGGCTCCACAGGTCATGTGTGTTATATGTATAGAAGATTTACGATGGTGGGCGACAGGAAAGAAGTCGTTATTATTTGGCATCCCTATGATCTGGCGGGAGCAACAGAATCATACTGATGACTGCTACTTCTGCTCTTGTAAGGATACAGGTTTCAACAAGCAAAACAAGAAGAGTATCGAGTATCCGAACAACATTTGCTCAGCGATTCATCCTGTTCCACATGGCCCGGATATACCTATACAACAGCCTCTGCAGACATTAAATACCGATGACAGTGATGACACAGATACCGTGCAGGAGACGGAAGATACTCAATTTGAAGTAGGCACAGATGATGCCCCTCTTCTGTTCACTCAGCCAGATCTGAATGATTTAGTCCGTGATCTGGGACTGACAAAGGATAAAGCAGAGCTCCTAGGGTCAAGACTTCATGAAAGACATTTGTTAGCAGCTGGTATGTCCGTTACATTTTACAGAAAAAGGGACTTGATATTCACACAATATTTTGCTCAAAAGGACTTGTTAGTGTACTGCAGTGATGTACAAGATTTGATGAGTCAGTTCAACATTCCATATTCACCAGCTGACTGGAGACTGTTTATTGACTCATCTAAAAAAAGCCTGAAGGCAGTTCTGCTGCACAATGGTAACATGTAAGCCTCAATACCTGTCGGCTATTCTGTGCACCTGAAGGAAACATGACAACATTAAGGCACTTCTTACTACCATTCATTATGAGGATCACAATTGGATGGTGTGTGGTAATTTGAAAGTGTTGAGTATGCTTCTAGACAACAATCAGAATATACCAAGTTCCCCTGTATCATCTGTGAATGGGACAGTCGAGCTCGTGACAAACATTGGAAGCAAAAACAGTGGCCTCGAAGGTTGGAATTGGTTCCAGGGGACAAAAATATTAAGTGTGACCCTCTAGTGGAAAGAGAGAGAATACTCTTACCACCTCTGCACATCAAACTGGGCATAATGAAGCAGTTTGTCAAAGCTGTGGCAACTGTTTCAAATATCTATGTTACAAGTTCCCCAATCTGTCAGATGCTAAGTTGAAAGAGGGCATGTTCACTGGTCCCAATATTCAGAAAGTTATGCTAGATGAAGATTTCCTTCATTCAATGAATGCTGTGGAGCAAGAAGCCTGGACTGCCTTTAAGTGTGAGGTTCAAAACTTCCTGGGAAACAATTCTAGCCCAGAATATATCAACATAGTTGAGAACATGCTGATGAAATTCAAAATGCTGGGATGCTCAATGAGTTTGAAGTTATATTTTTTAAATTCACACCTTGACTTTTTTCCTCCAAACCTGGGTGCTGTAAGAGAGGAACAGAGTGAAAGATTCCATCAGAATATCAAGGACATGGAACAACGATACCAGGGAACTTGGGATGTTCGGATGATGGGCGACTACTGCTGGATGCTTCATCATGAGCACATAACAGAAATTCCCCAGAAGAGGAAAAACAGGGGCCACGCCATGACAACTAAGAAAGCACGCAATGAATGATATTAGTGAATGTTTTGTACCACATTCTCTGTATGCATCTGTTCACTGTGTATATATTTCAATATGTTGTTGTTTTAAACTTATATTCTACTTCTGCATGATTCGTGTGCCATATACATGTACTACTTCTATATGTGATATCATTATTGGCAAAATATGTGATTTGTGCAAAAACTGTGGGTGATACGATGTTTTGAGTATCATTTTCGAATTCAGGAAATCAAAATACATAAAGAATGCCTACATTTTCGAGAAAAGTTTTTTCACCGTTGCATTGTGTTATTAGTCATTAATACTGGCTTATCAGATTTATTTATTTTATATTACATATTATTATTAACTATATTAGAAAAAAAAATGATGGAGTCAATAAAAAATCAAGGAACCATTGAAGGACAGTCAAAAATGTTTGGGGATTCCTGACTTAAAAAGTTTATTTGTTGCAAAAGTAACAAAACTGTTCATAATGAAAAATTATTTCTAAAGACACATATATTCCAAAACTATCATACATTCAAAATGCACAAACAAAGGGAAAACCAACAAAATATTAGTCCTCTCTTTGGTCTAGAGCTGTTACAGGTAATGATAGAACAACCTAGATCAAGGAAAAGGAACTATACTAAAGACACTAAGTTCAGTTTTGAGATATAAATAAACAGCAACCAAAATATGATAGTAAAGTACATGGACTTGGAAAAATATCAGATAAGGATACTTTTAAAATTTTTGATTAAAAAAAATTTACATCCATGCACCAAGAATTAACAAACATTTACATACATAATCAACAAGTGACAATTTGTTACAAAGGGAATATATATGGAATGTAAAATGACAATACTAAAGATCCCACACAATATAGACCAATTATATTTTTTGGTAATGTATGATAAAATTTGGCAATCAAATCTGTCTGGAATTAAACCTAACAAATGGTGTTACATAAACAAATATAGGTTTGATCAAATGCCAGGCCTGGACTTTGGACATGTGCAAGAGAAAATAGCATACACTCTCGTACGGAAACAATTAAAAAAAAACCCAAAAATTAAAATTTGTCAAAACTCAAAACAAACAAAAAAAAAAGTATTAAGTTCTACAAAAATGACTATTTACAAATTAATGAGTATGAACTAGACAAAAAATTCAAGACAATTCTAATAAACAGTAAATTATTTTAAGTAATTCACACAAAAACCAACAAATTTAAAATCTCAGAGTTATAATTAGTCTAAATCAAAATCAAAACCAAATTAATATTTACAAAACTTTCCTGACACTTAAATCTAACTTATTATATTAAGTCTCCACAAAAACCCAACAATAACTCAAATGAAATCACCTACAAAAGCTCTTACAATCTAAACAATCTAACCATTACATCAGGTCTGCATATTCTTTTTTGTTTTAGATAAATCAATCTTTGCCATATGATACAGATAGATTCTGTAATATGTGGTAGTTGGTAGGAAATGTACAAGTAGAATTGAATTGTATTTACTATGCAAATAAAACTGTTCACAAAACAGCAAATTGGAAAAGTGCATACCATGCATTCTTGCTGTACAATCTCACAATTTATCTCTTAATAAATCATACTCCTAGAACCTATTTCTGGTGTGACGAAAAAAACAAACTGTTTTTTCATCACACCGGAAATAGGTTCTAGGAGTATGATTTTATAACACATCCCAGTGTTAATGTGGTTGTTTATCTCTTAATACTTATTTTTTCATCTCAGTTTATTGGACACTTTAATAATGATGTTTTTACTTACCAAATTTTAAAAATTTAAATTTAGTTAGTTAAACCAAACCTTAACTTATCAATAATATATTGGTAAGCTAAGATTTGGTTTATTTGTTTACAATGTGATATGTAGGGCAATTTGTTGAGGGGAAATGTCTCCCTCAAAAACTTTCTATGGGAAACTGGCCCTTATTTAGGTGTTACTGATGTGAAGTAAACCCAGAAAACTCCATACGACCAGTTCATTGGCTAGGTGTGAACTCACAACCAACTACCAGTGCTCAAATGTTTTATCCACTCAGTCACTGATGGGGTGGTAAGAAAGTACAGTAAGACCTCGCTTAATGCCAATTCAATATAATACAGTCTGCTCAAAGCCTTAAAAAAAGCTCAAAATTTACACTGATTTAAATTATCGCAGCATTTCATTAATTCATATACAATACAATTACAGTAATACCCCAAACTTACGCGATAAGTGAGACCGAGTGATAACAGTGTAAGTTGAATTCGCGTAAGTTGGGGTATAATTTTGCAATTTATGTAAAATCCAAGTTAAATATATATAAGCTAATAAATGTTCTTGTTAATCTTATCTCATCTTTTGATTCATTCGCGGTTACAAGAAATCACCACATAGAGTCTCTCAAGTCTCCGTAGATATAACAAACACAGGAATAACACAAAATAAATTGTAGCTGTGTGTCAATTCCGTGCGACACGTCTGAACATGTAAGCTGAACAATAGTGTGGGAGGAGTGAGTAATCAAGAGTTGTGTGACACTCAAACAAAAGACGAATCGACAAGATTTGAAAATCGCGTAACTCCGGATTCGCGTAAGTCAAGGTATTACTGTATTTATGAACATAAACCAATCAGAAAAAGGTAGCAAAAAGGTGTACTTTTTAAAATCTATGTTTGTTTTGTGCAATTTTGGAAAAAAATATAACATCATGGATGCCATAGGCAATATTGACTTTGCTTGGCAAGAATTAACTGATACATGCATGAATGAAGTGTGGAAGAAGTTATGGCTGAAGGTATCCAAGAATTCTCAATGAGGAGAGCCTATTGCTGTATCATTAGGTTGACCAAATTGTCAACCTAATCAATACAGTTGGACTAGGAAATGAAGACGAGCAGGATATTGAGGAGTTACTGCAGGTTTCTGGTGAGAGCCTTACCAATAACGACATTCAAGAACTGGCAGAACAAGGACTTCATGTAGAACTGGAAAATAGTGATTCTGAAAACGAAGAACCCAAATAATTTCTCTACATATTTCCTCAGTAAAAGTTTGGTAAGATAACTGAAATTGTTGATAAAATTATAGCAAACGATTTTGAAAGGAGTGCGAAAGGAAAACAAGGCGTTTTGGATGCAATCTTCCTCTACCCACATTTGCTTAAGGAAAGAAAAAAGCGACAAATGAAACTTCACGACTTTATTGCAAAAGAACAAGAATTTCAGAAAGCCAGAACCTTCCTCACAAAAAATGAACTTTCCATTTCTGTGTGCATATGTTTGTGTGTTATTTAACATATATTATTATGCAAATTAATATAAAAATAACAAAATTAAAGTAAAATTTGTTTATTTTTAGTTGAGTGTTCCCCTATCCTATTTATTCTATGTTAAAATGGCCTCGTTTAATGCTGTTTTGCTTAGTGCTTTGTTGTCTAGAAATGCATCAACTGCATTAAGTGGGGTCTTACTGTATTTATAAGTTTTAAATACTTTTCATTGTCTACAGTTAAACGTATTTCTTTGCTGTCAACTATAAGATTGACTTTAATCATAATAAGCTTTTAAATAAAT
>NW_019389066.1:0-5264 GCF_000671375.1 Centruroides sculpturatus
AGTATAGAGTAAAAAATGACATAAAAATTCTCACTGACCACCTACAGCTTAAATATATATAAGAATTCTCAGCCATACTATATAATTTTTTTAACAATAAACATAATAGTCTACTATATTTAGAGAATAATACGATGTTGTAAGTGTTATCTATGCACTTCTAGAACCTACAGTATTGAACAATCCATATTTTTCTTAGAAATAACTAGGATCTATTCACAAATAGTTCTCTGAAGTATGTCATCTAAATACCGATAGATGGAATGTTTTCTTATCTCATTTTTTCTTTTGTTTCTCAATAATTTGTGAACAGTGCTTGGTCATGTACAGTACGTTATGCCGAAACTTAATGTCAATTTTAACTTTCTTAATATCTTTTGCAGTAAACAATATTTGGAACAATGAATCATTAAAACGGTACGTTTTAGTAGTGGAGAGACATAATTCATTTTATTAATTACGGCAAGAATATATGTTTTGGCTTCGCTTAAACTTGTCCGAAACTTTATTAGGCTCGTAATTAAAATCTGTTATAAGCCTAATTAAATAAACACTAGTAATTTAAAACGAGAAAAATCAAGCATATTGCGAGAGGGTTTATTAATCTCTTCAAAGAACCAATATACCAGTTCATTTGCCTTGATCATTTTTTAACTTAATTAAGTAGAGAATCTTTAAAAAACCCAAGAATTAATCTGAGGTGCTAGAAGTGTATATTAAAAGATTGTTCAATAATTCTGCTAGAAAATATGTCATGTTTCTGTCATAAAGCCTGCTACTGTTCTAATTAACTATTTATACACAATTAAGTCAAAGTCATTTAATATTTAAAAGCAAAGCAATCCCAGAAACGTTGATTATTTAATATCTAATAGAGCACGACACAGGTACCTTTTTTCGCCTCTTTCCACTTACTCCAATGTTTTCCAATGCAATTATTCATTATTTGCTTCGTGATATGAAAAGAGAAGACTTAGTCTAATAACAGTTTAATGAATTATTTCTAAACATTAATTACGATCGCACGCTTTTCTAAAAGGTGTCCCGTGTTTTGATACACTTCTGTGACATCATTCATTATCTACCTTGCATATAGTTCGCGTGTCGTTTAGAGTTACGTTAATATGCGTGCGTTGCGAAAGGCAGCACGTAACAAAAAATTGATTTCATTAGGATGACATCATAAATTGTTTCATTTTACCGGTAAAGGATTAAAGAAAAACAAAAATTTTTATTGATAATCATCCAATAAATCACTTTAATTAAGATGATCAATTAATAGTAATGTGAGCAGTTACAATAATAAAGAAATCGATATTTTTATGCCCTCTGTATGATGTCATCCTTTTATGTGCCATAATAGACATTTGTGTTTGATTAGCTCAGCTAAGTACGGTTACTGAGTTTGGTAACTGTACATATTTTTTGCAGTTTATTTTTGAAAATAATCCTTGGTTTTAATTATATATGGCTTACACATCGTGAGACTGTTTCTAGATTTAAGTTAATAAACATGCGAACACTTCATTTGTAATTCATTCCACGAATGACGATAATTAAAATTTATATTGTCGAAACAAATTTCATCATTAATGAATTATCAGACGCAAGATTTCTGTGAATTGCAACAGGATTTAGAAAATGATGGTGAAAAATTTTAAACCGTTAAAATGGAATACAACAAATAAAGGAATAAAAAAGTTATCGCACCTGAAACAAAGTTACACAAAGAGGACCTCCAAAAAAACACAAAGACCTAACAGATGGCGCAATCACTGGTAGAGACAACCGACACTTGGTGAACATTCGATGCCTCATATAAAGACCTTTCAGAATGGGGAATATGCTAATGGGAATGTGTCTCCCGCCCACTCCCGGAGAGGCAGCATCAAGGGGAAACTACAATAGATACAATGGCTATGTAATTAGCGCTTCAAACGCACACATCACATGCAACACGAATTTGTCTTACGAAGGCGCTAAATGAGAAAATACATGCAATGTACACAGAGGGTGGGTTGATGAAGTAAGCGGAATAAGGTGTGCCTGCAGAAAGACTGTATACACAGAGAGTCAGACACACACAGGGTACATTTGATGTCTAATTACCAGGCCAAGCCTGTTGCTAACGGCAAGCTGCCATAGACAAGTGTTGTAAGTCTGATCGAGTGATAAGCAGAGGATATGAAATAGTAGGCCAGCCTCACTTAATTACAGCGTGATTACTCGGCGGTGCGACAATAGCTTAGGGTTGGTGAACAAGCGTATCCTAACAGACATGGGCCATGTACTAGCGGTTGCCGTTAATCAATACATTGACATTAAAACACCTGCTATTCTAATTAAAATAGAAAAATTCGCTCTTATCGTACTACTATTTACTTTCTATCATTACATAATAGCTACGTCTAAGCGTTGACAATCGGCGTTCGTCTAAGCTAACCAACACTCTCATACACACAACATCAAAGAGAACGAATAAGAGGAATCCAAACCTGTAATGGAATGTGGGCACGTTGTCATGACTTGCAGTGATTGGGGGTTTTGTACCGAACTGGCGTGTGCGCTCTCCGACACCACCACATACATCCGAACCAGTCAGCTCACTTCTATACTAGTCAGCATCAATCGACGATGCTGAAGGCTATCTACATGTCGTCACTAATAATTAATTCTGTTGATTGTAGCGTTCCGCCAATGGCAAGCTCTAAACAGTATACTCTTCTTGATTGGTCACAATTGTTATAGCATTGTCAAAGACAATGCTAAAAGAGGGACACGTCCTCTGTGTTGTCTCCTCTCATTAGATCATCACAACCCCGGCGCTGGATGGATTTTGGTGACAAACCACCAGCCAATTAAAATGCTAATTTAATGAAATTCAGAGACTAATCTCCTACCCCCCAGTTCGACACGCGGCCGAAGAGGGAAGCAAACAAAGACGGACTATGTCCACCTGCCTGGTTCATTAGCATATCTATATAGTCGGCGCGCCCTCATCTCACAACACACACAACACAGTACATAACACGCGTACAGACACAGAGAGAAAGGAATATCCAAACCTTGGTTCCTTGACGGACAGCTCATCCACTCCTCACCCCTCCTACTAATTATATCCCATGCATATGCAAACTCCACACTGTCCTCGTCCAACCCATGCCGGGGTCAAACAGGCGCTGCCTGAGCCATCAGCCACCAGTGACGTGTAAGCCCACTGTGCCTGCAGTTATGACAAGCTGACACCTTTATGGATCCGGCAGTCTGAGCTGCCATCTATTGTCTCTCGCAGAGACCAAGACTGGCGCATGTCCAATGCATGCAGACGAGCTCGCGTACTGACTGACTGCCTGAGAGCTAGCGGGCTTCAACCGGTGAGGAGAGATCATGGCAAACGTGGGGGTGGTAGGTGGAGTTTTTTCTTGTGCTTCGCTCGCTGGCGCTGTACGAGACGGGACGAAGGACCAATGCCAAAAATCGACCTGTTCTCACGCTAACAGTGTCTCTCCCCTTGTGACCATTAAATCGGTTCCTTTCTCTAATCAACTTAGAGACCGCAGTGCAGCTGGCGAGAGAGGTGTTTAATTGGTACGCTTTGTCTTTCTACCAGTCTTTGAACATCTGTCATTAAGGACGCAATTTGCTATTAACCGTAACAAGTCTTGTTTATGGGCTAAGAAGCTTAAAGAAAAATATAAAAAAAGTCACTTGTTATATATCGCGAATGTCCGACAATAGAAATCAGACCAGCAACCAGTTGGCTCGGCCGATGGTCACTCCAGGGAGTACAACAAACGACAGAAATCAATGGGATTGAAGCGATAGACTGAAAAATCTCTTGGCAATTACAAAATTCTCTTTCCATTCAGCTTTTCGATAATTTCTCTAATGAATATTTAATTACATATATACGATACATTTTAATCAAGACAAATCTAAATTTAAAAAAAGTTTAGGTATAAAATTGGATTATTGAGAAACATTAACAAATATTAAATTATTAACGTCCGAAATTCATTAAGGTTTCTTTAATCAGTATACTATAGTATTAGTTTAGACTACGGATTTAAGGTTATCTATTCTGATATTGCAAATCAACTAATCACAGCATCTCGATATGTTACTATTTTAACCATTTTGATAATGAAACCTTGCAAATCATCTCAGTTCAATCTCCTTTAAGTTAGTTTTATTATGAAAAGTCGCCTATAAGCCTGGATAATTATTCCTTAAAAATTTCAATTAAAAGGTGATTAAACGAGGAGTCTGTGTTGACAATGCTTCCCTTTCAGGAGAAAATTAAAAAAAAAATAAATAATAACAATTCAAGTTATGTGATCATGTCTACAAGTTGTAACTAAGGGCTTTGAACTCTTGTCATGTAGGACGATGGCATATTGGGAGCGAAGAAAAATTTGAACATCGACTTTTCTATAAAAACTTGCTGATAAATTTTTATTCGTTTAAAATTTCGATATTAATTGTTATTTTATTAATACGTCGTACAGAATACATCTAAAACAGGTTAAAAGAGTTTGTAAAGGATACAACGCATTGAAAATTAATAATGAATAATTAAAAAGCATTTATCTTACTGACTTACATAATGTATTTTAATTAAAGTCCAGGGAGAATAGGTTATCTAAATATTGTTATAACGTATTATTTATTAAATGAAGATGTATTTTAGTGAAAAAATAACCTCAAAAATTAATTAATTTTTTTTCGTTTTAAAAGCGATTTATTATATTTGTCGTTCGAAATTCGTCAATTAAAAATGACTGTATATTTTGATAAAATAATTAATTTCAACTTTTTAAAACATTTAGATTCAATGTATAGGCCTACTATCGATTGTTTTTTTTTTTAGATTATATTTATCTTGCTATATCTGTATTTCTACACCTCCTCAACTTATCTTCTTATCAAGAAAACTCAGTTTTTTACCGAAGAGAATTAATATTAGCTAATAACCAATATGCGATTCTCAAACTTGATGGGGCTTTCTTACCTTAACTTTTAGGGGAAAAGGAGAATTGTCACTGACTTTCTCATTCGCTCGAATGATTTTTCTTATTGGAGACTAGTTTGCATTTTCAGTTTTATACTTCACTAATTCTGCATAGTTTAGGTTAGATTGCATGAGAATGAAAAAGAAAACTTTTTATCTGTATATAATTTTAAAACTTGATATAATGTTACAAGTTTTGGTAAAACTAAATAAAAACAAAAAGAAAATACAGCCTACTACCAAGAATTTAAAA
>NW_019389067.1:0-479 GCF_000671375.1 Centruroides sculpturatus
AGTTTTCTAATTTTAGCTCGAAAATATTTATATTGTCTTAGACCTTGAAAACTTAATTGAAGTTACATAAATGTGTAATAGTACTTTTTCCTTGTCATACCACATTCGAGTGTTGAAATTTCGAGAGATTTGAAAAGTAAAAGAAACTAATTTCGGACATATTACAAAAGAACAGGAAAAAATTCCACAAACATATTTAAAAACAGTAAGAAATTCTAAATTATTTCATAAATTAAAAAAATGCCGTACATTTATAAAAAAAATTACCATTATACAGTTCTGTTCGATCGAAACGTATTTTGACAACGGTAGAATGATAATTACTATTTTGGTAGAATGTATCCAATAAACTACATGGTATACTCTATCCGTATTTATTAAAAGATATATATATATATATATATCTTTTAATAAATACGGATAGAGTATACCATGTAGTTTATTGGATACATTCTACCAAAATAGTAATTATCATTCTA
>NW_019389067.1:2054-5602 GCF_000671375.1 Centruroides sculpturatus
GTTTTTTCAATTTATGTGAGTTTAAAGAGATCTCAGTGATGCTTAAAAAAGAATAAATTTAACATGAAGACAGTGATTTTAAGTCTGGTTAGTCTGACTGTAAGTCTGATTAATTAGAGTGATTAAATTAACTAGGTGTATACCGTAAAATACGTTGATTTTTGTCTAAATTTTGATTTTTGATTTCTGTAAGGTTTTCTTATTTTTTATTAACCCTCAATACCGAAATAATTCCGGGATCCCGGGATTGAATAAGTATAATCCCGAAATCCCGGGATTAGAAATAAGGACCGGGATCGAATTCCCTACACATGACTGTCAGTTGCTGCCAGCGTCATTTACGGTGCTCCAGACACCAGCAAACAAAATGGCAGCCACCACGAGGCTCCTATATATACTTTTTTCGTTGACAAATTAAAATTTAATTTATTTGTTAAGATTTACCCCTCTCGATATATGACACATGTCACTATCTCCTCACCTTCTCGACCTTTACTAAATAGATGAAATTGCAGTAAATGATTTATTTATGCAGGCAGTAAAAAGCAAAGTACTAGTATTAAATTATAAGAGGAGAGAACTGGTGAAAAAAAGTCAGACATTTTCAATGTATATGTACGCAAAAGTAAATAACTGTTGAGCCAATTCACGATTTTGTCATCATTGTCGAATTTAGTAGCTAGCTTTTTGAGGATATGCGGAATTACGCAGTAAAATGCTTTTAAAATGTTTATGTAAATAACGTACACACGAAGCGTAGATACGAATTTAGATAAGATAGCACTTTCTATTTCGAGGAGTTTGCTAGTAATTGAAAGGTGGATAATATCAGTATTGGGCTGTACTAATACGAAAAATGATCCGGTAGTAAATAAAAAGATATGAGCAAATTTAGAATATTTTTAGTATTGCTAAATGAGGACAAAAAGCAAATGCTTTTTAAGCAAAAGTGACATTACAAACATAGTCCGTTGAAGACCAGATAAGTAAAAAATCTAGTATAACAGGAAATAAACGAAGGAAAAATGCTGATAATGGCGGTAACCTTTTGTAGAATGTGGACGGTATTGAATTAGTGCTATACGTAAAACTGGCCGAAAAATGGCAAAATGTTAAAAATACAATCAAAGAGAAACAACAATAATAAATCTTTAAAACACATTTATTTATATTTTTTAAACGAAATTTATTAGAGAAACATATGCGGTAAATATGCGACAAAACTGTACAGTCTCATTACACAATAACATTTTTAATAAGAATAGCATGTATGCACAGTACACAATACACACACATTGGCTTTTATTACATTAATTAATACCCGATAGTTAAAATCAAATGTAAAGGATTACAAATTATAAAAATCAATGGTAAAAACTTTAAAAAGTGGGAAAAAAATAAAAATTTCAACATACAAAAAAGGATATTACAAGCGAAGACTGGGCAATTTCACGAAGGTAGCTAATAAGAAATGGCCGAATTTCACGATTAGTAACTAGATTTTAAAGTTTTGCTTAGTGATAAATTGTGTTTTTTTTCTTTTAGTAGATGGCCTCGGAGAACACACTCATATTCAATTTCTACGTGGCTATGCTCTTTTTGAAATTCCTCAAGGTTTTGACATACAGTACACTAACCATTCTCTATCCAATTTACACACCTTGTCTGGCATACTTTTACGTTGTTTTGGATTGGCGGAAATCCATTCAACATGCATTCATATACAGACGACAGATTTGGACGATACGATACTGCTGATCGAACCGCAACTTCGTTGCTATATGTGATTTGTTATTTTTCCGTAAATATAATTATTTTAAAACCATTGATTAAATTCATTGGCTTCTGTAGGCAAATGCAGTTTTAATTCATTCAAAGCAACCGAGAATTGCTTACAGCAACATCATAAACTATATTTCTGTTTAGAATAATGTGACTGTGTGACACATTAATTGTTTAAATAGAGAAAATATGAGTAAGACAGGAAAAGATGACAAGAAAATCACATACTGAGAGACTGAATCTTTACATTTAAACATATTTCGCATTATAATTCGACATTTTTAATTATAAGAAGTATAATTAGTTACGAACTTGTCACATTCTTTGTTCAGATTCGATACGTTTCTTAATTTCAGAAGTCCAGAAAAAACGGATTGCAACGTTTTTGTCATCTGAAAAACAATATAATTCTGTAGTTCGTATTTCAACTGTTTTTTTTTAAATATTAAATCTTTAATAAAGTAAATTTCTAAATTACAATACGATCAGAAAAATAATAACCTTAAGAGGGATTTTCTTATTGACGACGAAGAATCCGCCAATCCAAAGACACAAAGAAACCTTCCCGAATCTTTTCATAAAATCTAGAATCTGCGCAAAAAATAAATTAACACAAAATTCTGAATCATGAAAATATTACATAAGAGGTAAATATATAAAAAATGAGAAATGACATTAATGGTATGAACAGATTCTATGTATGAAATAAAAGATCTTCAATATTTTGGAATTCTATATCAATTCATTAATTGAATTGATATAAAATACATAATGTATATATATTATCACTTTTAATTAGGGTTTCTCAAACGAGATCTCGGGATCCCGGTTGTTTTTTTAATCCGGGAAATATCCTGGGAAATCTCGCAAAATGCATTAAAAGTTCACTTTTTTTAATTTTGTGTTAAGGTTGAAGAAATTTTGCAAATAGAATCTCTTAGTAACACATAAAACTGTGAGAATACATTTGTATTTATTAATTTTAAACATAGTTATTATTTATGCTTCTAACACAATAAAGTGTTATAAATTAAGACACTTTATTGTGTTAGAAGCATAAACAAATTGTACAGCACGATTTCGTATCATCAAAATAGTTATTATTATTATTTTTAAAAATTTTTTCTCGTTATGGCATGTCACAAATAGTCAATAATCAGTTCGCAACTTATTTGTGGCAGGACTCCGAAAATTCTTTACTTGTCGGAACCTGTAATATTCGGAATAATCGCGCTTACGCCGTCTTAATTTCTGACCGTGTCCGGTAGCTTCGATAATTGCCTAACGCCAGGTTGCGCAAATTGGGTACGAAGTCTACGAGTATAAATTTTTCTTCATAAACTTGATTATTAAAGCGAAACGAATTGCCGATGCCGCTATTATAGCAGCCGTGGTAGACAAATAAAAAATACTAGAGAGCAAAAGAATTAATACAATCTCGAAAACGAACTAGAAATCTTTCAGGATACAGGTGAAATAAACATATAACATGTGTCTTTTCTTAAATGCATTAAAGACGATTCCACTAACATCAATTGAATCGAAAAGAGCATTCTCGGTAGCGGAACATTTCATCACTAAAATAAGAATTAGATTGAGTGGTCGGAGTATCGACCATCTTTGCTTTTTAAAATCTTATTATAAAAATTTACAATAATATTTGGTATTATGTTCCAGGATACAGGTGAAATAAACATATAACATTTGTCTTTTCTAAAATGCATTAAAGACGATTCCACTAACATCAATTGAATCGAAAAGGGCAT
>NW_019389068.1:0-6666 GCF_000671375.1 Centruroides sculpturatus
CTCTTCTAGATATAACCTTAATCATGCTGCAATAATATTAAATAAAAAATATCAGATAAATGCTAAAAAAATTAATACTAAATCAATATAATTATGATATAAAGAACGATATATCTATATTATTAGCATTTTTCTATTGTTTGAGAAGTCTTTAATCGATACTTTATACACGAATTTTTATTAGATACGCAAGTTTATACCATAAAAATTAAACTGGATAATATAAAAAGATATAGACTTTATATCTTAGTTTATTATTTATTGCCTCGACAAATATTTCTAGTAAAAAACTAAGTAAACAAAAATTACAAGCTAGAGGAATGTATTTATCACAATAGTAATCGCAATGATATTGTCTTGTTTATGTTGTACCATATAAAAAAATGCGTACCATGTGTCGACTGCACAGATGATTTATTTGTAATTATCAACGCCAGTCTCTTAGATATTTATTTTTACTTCTGCTAACATTTTCTATCTTTATCAAGAGATGAATCGATTTTATCATTTTATCCTTGAAGAAATCTCTATTTTATTTTTATATNTTTCAAGTAAAATTTCTATTCGTTTTTACGATTTTCAAGTCATTTAACATTATTTTTATATTATTACTTCCCTCGTTTTGTAAAGAATATAAGAATTTAGTAGGAGAAAACAAAAATGACAGGGTATGAGAATTAAAAAGTATGTCATATTACATGAAGGCAACCTGTTTGTGGAAGAAAGCCAAATTTTGATATACATTACATATATAAAGTAAAAAACTGAACTTGATTCTATACATACCAAGCAAAGAAAAATGCAAATTAAAAAAGAAAAAAATCAAAACAGAGTTGATAATTTTCTAGATCTTCAACTGATCCAGATTTTCTTAATGATGATGATACCATTTTCAATTGCTTATCTGCAGACATCATTTGCAATTGATCTAGAAACGAATCTGTATTTACCATATGTATCAACTTAGAAATTATATTATTTAATATTTTATTTTAATTTAAAATTTTATATAATTTAATCGACAGAATTAAATAATTTTCTGACCAATTTCTACTTAGAATTTCATTCATTTATTTTAGTCATAATCGTAAATATCTGCATTTAAAGTGCAAAATACTGATAATCGTTTTATCATTTCTTAATACCAAAAGCCATCAACGATTTAAAAACAATTAATTCTATAATTTTAAATATTGTTTATTTATGACAAATTATTAAAATTATTGCAGTTATATTCTAATTATTTCATTTGGATGTGGTATTTCTGTTTAATTAACTGATTAATAAATGATTTAAAATTAATAAGCTAACAACATGCAATTTAATTATTTAAAATAAAATATTCTGATATCTAATTACAGGTATTTACTAGATTAATAAATAAATAATGTAAAATTATATATTTATGAATGTAATTGGATTTAATTCGTGTAAATTTAAGCTTTAACGATAAATTTTTTTTTGTATTTTTTAAGACATTATGAGAAGTGTTAAGCAAAATGGAAAATTGAATTTGTTAAAATATTTTTAAATTTTATTTTAAAAATATGAGTTACAGATATTATATTTAATATTTAAAATAAAATATAAATTCCAATTATACATATACACATTAATGTTGTTAGTATTTAGTAAATTACCTACCTAACAATACCAAGTGGGTCATTCAATCCTAAATGTATAGTATAGTACGTTGTAATGTCAAAACTTCGAAACAATATCTAAATTACGGAAATTCAGATATTGTTTCGAACTTATTAATTAAATCGACAACCGAATAAGTTCCAGTAAACGACTAATTTAGAAATTTCTGTGATTAGAAGCGTGTTAAGCGCCCAACAAAGCGAATATAAAGAGACCCCAAAGGAATAGTTAAGTAACTGTTCAGATTAATAGATTAATGAAAGCATTTTATTTGAGTTACTCCGTTCACGTGAAAAATTCTGTTAGTAACAAGAATTATGCTCATTAAAATTCAAAACATTTATCAAGAGATTGTTACATCTTCTATAGATCCNGTAAGTTCTAGTACAAAAGTTTATAAATTAGTTGCTACAAACTTTTATATAAATTCGTATTTAAATACGAATTTATATAAAAGTTTGTAGCAACTAATTTATAAACTTTTGTACTAGAACTTACAGACAAAAAAATGTAATAAATATTAACTCAAAGTTTTGGAATTTTAATAAATGAAAGTTGAGTGTAAGTAAAGTATAAGATGTCCTAAAATTCAATTAATGATTGTAAAGACTAAATTGCTGTTTTATTCAAATACTGTACTTTTTGTTTACAAACTTTACAAAAATTGCTTCAATTGATATCACAGTTCAATACATAAATTAAAAACTTCTGACTTTCTCGAAAAAAATCATGATTAACTGACTTTTGGATCACTCTATTTAATATTAATTTTTAAATTTTATTTTAAAAATATGAGTTACAGATATTATATTTAATATTTAAAATAAAATATAAATTCCAATTATACATATACACATTAATGTTGTTAGTATTTAGTAAATTACCTACCTAACAATACCAAGTGGGTCATTCAATCCTAAATGTATAGTATAGTACGTTGTAATGTCAAAACTTCGAAACAATATCTAAATTACGGAAATTCAGATATTGTTTCGAACTTATTAATTAAATCGACAACCGAATAAGTTCCAGTAAACGACTAATTTAGAAATTTCTGTGATTAGAAGCGTGTTAAGCGCCCAACAAAGCGAATATAAAGAGACCACAAAGGAATAGTTAAGTAACTGTTCAGATTAATAGATTAATGAAAGCATTTTATTTGAGTTACTCCGTTCACGTGAAAAATTCTGTTAGTAACAAGAATTATGCTCATTAAAATTCAAAACATTTATCAAGAGATTGTTACATCTTCTATAGATCCTCACAATAAAAACTCACTGTTAAAGTGAACTTTAATCAAAATATTTTATAAACTTTCTACATTTTTCGTCTTTTAATCTTTCCACATAAAATTTTAAAATTCTCTTTTAAAGCTCCGACGATAAAAAAGATTTAAAAAATTCTTATAAACGTCTCTTCTGTGTTTGCTTCAGTCATAAGTTTTTCTCTGTTCGTCTTATTTCTGTAGGCTCTTTCCCTTTTCAAATTTCTTCCAGGTACAGGAAATAAAGAAGGTCAAGTGTCCTTATATACGATATATATATATATACATACACACACTTTACTTTTAGCGAATCTTTAAGGAAACTCCTTGTTCACTGGTAACTTCTGATATTTTCGAACACTTGGGAAATATTTACTGACTATTCTTTCCATCCGCTATCATGAAAGAAGTGTCGTGTAAGACATTTAAGAGATCACCAGCCACGCGAATTCGATCAAGAATGCGCAGGAAAGGAGAATATAAGAAATATTCTTAAAAATACAAAAATTGTATGCTATTCCAAAGGGAAAACATTAAAATAAATGTATTAATAAGCTAAAATTTTTAAACGAAATACAAAATTTTCTATTAATTAATAACGTAACATTAAATATTTGATTAAATTATGCCATTAGTTTTGAATTAATAGCGATAATAACTTTTCAACTGCGTATTAATGATTATTATACGCTACAGAATCATTCAAATTAACTTATAATTTATTAAGGAACGTTGAAAATTTCGAATCAATAGAAAACTTTGTGTATAATATGTAAACGTTAAGTTGTAAATAGGATAAGTTTTTTATAAAGCGCGTATAATGTAATTAAATTAATTTATATTGTTAAATTAAATAATGTAAATAGATACGTAATAACGTTTCGAATTCTTCCAAAAAGTGGAAAGTTTATTGAAAAAAATGGCGACCATAAACCAGTCTACTAGCGAATTAACTTTTAAATAATTTAATCAATGTTAGTAAATTTTACAAAAACTTTTTCTCTTATCTGATAAGAGTCGCCAACTAATACTGAATGTACAGTACTAAAAGTGGTTATCTCATTAACATTTCATAACTTGGCTTGAAATTTCATTAATATATGAACTAAACGACAAGCTCTAGATAATGTATTTTATTACAAGTATCTAAATTTAAAAGTGGAAATTATAAGATCAGTCTTTTAACTTTTATAATAACTTAAATTACGTTCCAATATTTTTAATTTAATTTTTTATTTTAAGAATTTAATAAAATATTGAACATTTAATGAAATATATAAATTTAATGTATTTAATTTAATTTCATTTAGCAAATAGAGCTTTTACTTTTTATGTTAATTTTATTTTTAAAATTATAGCATTGTTAGTAGCGATTTTAGATTGTCGAGGCCCCAAGCAAACCCATTTTATATAAGTGTAGGGCTATATAAAGTCCATATTATCCGATACTTGATACGTACGAAGTCTAGGATTCTAGCTAATACTGTACTAGCTAAATAATGGACTCAGCAGAGTTCTAAAAACGAAAGGCCCTACGTAAAAGTTTAGACTTCCTACTTTATAAACCTTCACTGATTTTATTTTATATAATAAATGTTTATCATAAATCAATAAATTTATTTCTAAATTCTGAAAATTTTAATCATGCATATCTTGATTTTGAAATGAATACTCGAAGATATTGTATTACTTCGAATTTAAGATTTGTCTGTATTTTTAAAGTAAAGAAAAAGTTTAAAAGAATATATCAGAGAGCAAAAAACATTAATAATATATTTAAAATAAAGTTTAATTATCAGAAAATGTTATAAATTTTTCATTATATAAAAATTTTTTTATAATGAATAAATGTTTCCTTCAGAAACATGCATTAGAGTTGGGAAATTTCAGTCTCTAAGCTGGGACCAAAAACCCCAAATCTAAGGAGCAAGGGACTAAAACGCTCCAAAAAATTTAATAATAATTATTATTATTTTAATAAATAAATTAAAATTGAATGTTTAAAATATATTTCAATATAAATATAATAAAATGCATTTTAAACATTTAATTTTAATTAATTTATATTGTTTATTTTATAACTGTTAATTTATTTCTTATTGTTTTGATATTTGTTTTAAAAGTAAAGTATAAGAATGTGTCTTATAACTGTAATTAACTCTTATTTATTAGCCCTTAATTCATGTCCAAGCCGTGGATACATGAAAAATAAAATAAAATGGTAATTTCGTCATTAATTTAATCNAGTTTATTTTTACCCTGAAATGGAAAATTTTGGAAAATTACACTGAAGATTGGTAAAAACTACGATAAAACCTTTATTAAAAATAAAATTAAAATTAATTAATGTAAATTAAAATTGAATGTTTAAAATATATTTCAATATAAATATAATAAAATGCATTTTAAACATTTAATTTTAATTAATTTATATTGTTTATTTTATAACTGTTAATTTATTTCTTATTGTTTTGATATTTGTTTTAAAAGTAAAGTATAAGAATATGTCTTATAACTGTAATTAACTCTTATTTATTAGCCCTTAATTCATGTCCAAGCCGTGGATACATGAAAAATAAAATAAAATGGTAATTTCGTCATTAATTTAATCATAGAGTTTTCTTTAAATCATAAATAATTTTTATTGATGAAATATCAATGAAGAAAATTTAAAACATTATTCGTATATTTCCTTTAATATTGAAGTTTGTATTCTGGAATTAAAACAGACAAACAGTAGTTTATTATAACTATTATTATTTTTTATTTTAATTTTTAGGACAAAAATTTTAAAAAGAAATAATTATAATATAGACAGAACTTTAATATTTTAGCATTTATATTAAGTCTTTTTATACTGTAGAAGAGATTTAAAACTTTAAATTAAGAAGATAAAGTAGACACAGAAACATTTATTTTAGAATAAATTCGAATAACTTTTTTTTTTCATTCTTTCTTTTTTTTACAAAAGGATTATTACAATTTTAAAGAGGGAAAGTAAATCTTTTCAGTTATGGAAAAGTTTTCAAAGTAAACTTCAACCAAGAGAATTTAAATACAAAAGGGAAAAAATCGATACGGATAATATCGAAAAATATTTTTTCTTTTATTTCTGTTTGTTTTTTAAAATAATATAAAAGTTAAAAATTCGTTTCATTTAAAAAATAAAATAAAATAAAATTCGTTAGTAAAGCAATTTTAACGCCAAAATTGTATGTAAATTTTATATTTAAAAATTAATTTTTTTTATGTGTGTATAAAATTGAATGAAATTTGTATATGAATTGAAGAAAATTTAAATAAAAATTAATTTTTAAATGAAACTGAAGTAAGCAAGTATAAAATTTGAAGAAAATTTTACATCAAAAATTAAATTTTTTTCATGTAAAATTAAGGAAAATTTCTTAAATTATATCTATAATTTGAGAAACTGTGCTAAATTTTATTTCAAAAGCTAACAACAGTTATATATTTTTCTAATTTTCTCACCACATGACGATTATTAACACTAAAAAAATATTCGGTAATGAAAATTCGTAATTTAAAATTTTAAATTACAAATGTGTAATATTATTCGATAATTTAAAAAAATGAATACCAATTATGTTTCAATATCGTCTGACGTCAGTTTAAAATGAAAATACGTCAAGAATATAGTAAGATAAAGTTATCCAATCCCATTACTAACAATAATGACGTTAGTTTCTATATATAGAACTAAACACGTGCTTAAATTTTTATTGTTTTTTTTTAAAAAA
>NW_019389069.1:0-786 GCF_000671375.1 Centruroides sculpturatus
AAGTGTGTTAGAAGAAATTTTCATGTTTTTTTTTTTTAATTTTGAAAATAACTGAAGACACAATAATTAGCAATATCGGTATACTTTAATGCATACTTTAAGCAATTTCTATGTATGTGTATGGATTGATTTGCTTGTTCGTTTGTTTGGGTGTGTAAAGTACGTATACAGATTATGCAGGATAGATACTCGAAGTTAGCAGGCTGTTAAACGCTGATTCTGCTAACCATTGCTAAACATCATGTAACTGTATATATAACTGTGAAACTGAGAAATCAGTCTCATAGTTATATATATAGTTAACCCCGGTAATTCGGACTAATAAGAAGTGAAGGTTGTCTGAGTCAGCGGAGTATTTTTTCCGATAACTTGGTAAACGAAAAAGTGGATATATACAGTACAGTAACTTATTATGATCAGTTCTATATTGAAGTTTAGTAAGCTCTGGTAAGTTATACACTGAATTTATTACAAGAAATCAGCTCAAAAATTTTATGTAGTACAATGTGAACTTTTTTAGTAAATTACTCATTAATTAATTATAATTTTTCTCTTTTCAAGAAATTTTTAATTTTTATATAAATTTTCAAAAAAATTTCTCCGTGTTAGCGGAGATTTTTAAAGCCTACAGATAGATTCTTTAGATTCTAAAATACAATATTCTACATATGTGCAAACTTCATATATCTGTATGCAAAGTACATAGTATAATTTAATTTAATTTAACTAAATATTTTTACATAATATTAAATTTATATATATATAATATTTTAAAAATATATATAT
>NW_019389069.1:1713-5260 GCF_000671375.1 Centruroides sculpturatus
TATATATATTTTATAAATTTAATATATGTATAATATATAATAATGTTTTGAGACAGTTTATTATAGCTTCTAAATGATAGTTAAACTTTTAAATGATTCAGAAAAAACTAAATATGCTAACTTATAATTACACAATTTCTTAAAAAGTAATTAATTTTGCTTAATGATTTTCCTACTTTCCGTTTTTTTTATCCGGAATATAATTATTTCTCACTTTCTATTAACTAAAAAATAGAAATTACTTTTTAAAAAATTTTATGATAATGGAGTTAGACCTTAAAGCATTACAGAATACGCTTAAATGATATCATATATTCAACTAATGTCTATTTAGGAAATTACTTTAAATTAATAAACACATATTTTTAAATAAATCTATTTGCTTTCACGATATTCTAAAAAAAGTTATTGTAATCACTACTAAAGAAAAATTACGAAATACATAAACTGTAGTAATAGATTTAAGTTAGATTTACTGATGCATTAATAAACAATGATTATAAAATAATAAAAATGTTTAATGAAATAGTTAGATAGACTTAAAAACTAATGTACAGTACTATATCTAATTCCATCGTAACTTTTTGCTTTACATACATATTGAAAATAATCAGAAAAAAGGGACAGCTTGTTCTAATTAAAAAGTTAGTAATCGAAACATCGTAACTATTATATTAGAATATTTATAATCATATCCCACATGTACAACTTTCAAATAAGTTTTACGCCAAATGTCACACAAAAAAAAAAAAAATACTGTTATAACTTATTATACTGCAAAGCATTGAGTTTAGTAATAGTTGTCAAATAAACTTAAATTACAATAGTTATAAATGTTCTTACCGCATATTTTATTACCAAGAGCATTTTTTGAATAAAAAGAAATCTTTGAAATTGCCAGACTCAAAACAACAAAACGGTAATCTTCCTTCAAAACCTTCTCTAGTCTATACCAGTGCTACAAAGGCTTATTAATTGTTTACCCTATATAATGTCTCTAGAATTATATTTACCTACACTGTCTTTAACATAGTCTATTTATTTTAGATATATACATTTATAGGTCTATATACAGAGGATGCAAAGTAGGTATACAGTTAAGAATCTGAGAAATACAAATGTTTGGTGTTCATTATTATTATTTTTATTATCTTTTATTAGTTCATATTTCTTATTTGTGATTTCATATGTACATAAGAATAAATGTTTTTCTTCCTATTTTCTTCCTGTATGTTTCTTCCATAATAACAACTGTATACCAACTTTTTCACCTTTCCCTGTATACTGTAAAATTATATAATTAAACAAATTTGAACAGTGGAAAAACTAAGATTTTAAAAGTTGATCATCATTAAAAGAATAAACTTAAAAATTTTTTATGGTAATATCTTATGCTATGGATATGCAGAACCGACCAAGGATGTCTCAAGGATTAAGGAAGTTCGTACCTTGATATTAGTCAAATAAGAAAAAGTGAGATAATTTTAATTTTGACAAAGACTCTCTTCTTCGATCACTACGCAAAATCCTGACTTTTGCTCTTTGACTACAAAACAACAAAAACTTTGTCGCTCGCTCGCTTACTGATTCTCATTTGCATAGATTTAATCGTTCGTCAAATTAATCCTTTACGGCAGAATGAATAACGTAACATCCCTTAATAAAACAAATCTTATTAATTTCAATCTGCCTAAATATTTAAAAATACTGTTATATAAAAAAAATAGTAGATTTAGCATCCTTTGTATATATAAAGGATTAAAAAAGTTCTGAATTTTTAATTATCAAAATTTAGCGTGTTCGATCGATTGAAAACAATCATTTTTTCGAAAATTATTAATTGTAAAAGAATACATTAGACAGGATTTTATTTATAAATGTTAATCAAATTTTCTTCTTCGACAGAAGGGACGAACAATATTCTGTCAGCATCTCATTTAAAATTTTACAAAAATTATAAAATCTTTATCATCAAATATATTAAATTAGAAAAAATTAAGTTTCGAATATACTATTTTAAATAGATAACGTATATATCTATTTACGATTTATTATAATCGAAAATAATTTTGAAATGTCCATCAAAATTATCAAAACAATAGCATTCGTTGGTTTCTCGAGTGAATGATTGAATCTTGAATTATTTATTCTGTAGTTTCAAAGATTTATATTAAATAAATAATTTTATACTGTTCTTTTAGGAGTGCAGAAATTAGTAGCGTGAAATTATTTATTTGACAAATTTTAGGCGTTTTTATAAAGACTTATGTTAATTTCATAGTTGCAATAAAATCTTGAAATCTACTGGGATTATTTTGAATAAAATCTTTATTCTTCATGCATTTAATTATACACATAAATATAGTGATTTCAAAATGAATTTACCACAACTATGAAATTAACATAAATCTTTATAAAAACGCCTAAAATTTGTCAAATAAATAATTCCACGCTACTAATTTCTGCACTCCTAAAAGAACAGTATAAAATTATTTATTTAATATAAATCTTTGAAACTACAGAATAAATAATTCGAGATCTTAATTAAATCATTCACTCGAAAAACCAACAAATGTTACTGTTTTGATGATTATTTCAAAAGTATTTTCGATTATAATAAATCGTAAATAAATATATACGTTGTCAATTGAAAATAATACATTTAAAATATAATTTTATTCTAATTTAATATGTTTGACGATAAAGATTTTATAATTTTTATATATTTTAAAATGAGATGATGACAGAATATTGTTCTCCACTTCTGAATATATAAAATAAAATAACATATTTATATAAATTTCAAATTTTGTTATAGATCAAACACTTTTCGAAACATTAACTAAATAATGTTTTAATTAAGTTATAAAATATGGACAATATCAAGCAAGATGAGGGCTTTCGCAAACACTTCAATATGGAAAAGTAAGATGAATAATAAAGAATAAAATACAGTACAAATTTCATTTGATGTTATTATTATTATAATTTCTGATATATTTATACTTTGGAAACTAGTTAATATAATGAATTTATTTATTTTTCTCCTTTTATATTCGTTTCAAAAATTACATTTTAATATTTAATGATAATTGTAAACAGCATTATTATAATATTTGCTCATGTAGAGAAATTAAATAAAAAATAACTAAAACATCAGTTAATCAAAGTTAAGAGATGAGTTTTATTAAGAATAAATTATGTTAAATTGAGTAAATAGATGTCTTTACACTGCTTCGCATTTATTATTTACAAACTGAAACAAATCTATATAAATTCAACAGATGGCGCCACAAAATATTCAATAATGTAATTTATTAAAGGTCAGAAAGCATTCCCTATTTTAACCAAATTCCTTTGTTTGTGTCTAAAAAAGTACTCTATAGATTTATTTTATTTATTTATAAAATATTTAAATTTTCGTTTAAAATAGTTAAATTTATATTAATTACTATAAATCTTTTATAATTATTGAAAGAAATAATTTAAACACGTATAATTCATTAGGGGAAAAAAAGAAATTGGTATAACATTATTGTATTGATTG
>NW_019389070.1:0-5269 GCF_000671375.1 Centruroides sculpturatus
CTTATTTACTTCGTTCAAGATGCGCTGTTATATTAGCAGTTACAAGATGATAAATGCTTAATCGGAGTTATTTTATTATGGTAAAGTTTAATAAATTTGTCTTTATTCTTTATTTATTTGTCCATTAGTTTTAAGCGGGACAAAATAATTAATTTCAATGTAATGCTATGATGATATTGCTATATTTTATAATTGTTTTGAGCAGCGCATTACAAAATACTTAATTACACTCCCTGAATTTTTTATCTTGAATAATTTATTAATAGATTTAATAAGAGAGTTACCAAATATATTTAATTATTTCTTATTTTATAAATTAATTTTAGCAATTACAACGCATATTTTATATTTATGAAGCATAATTTTGGCATAGGATATTTATCTAGAAAATATTTTAAAATGCAAGCTAAGAATTGAAACATCGACATCATTAAAATAATGTACTGTACCTTGCACTGACGTTAATATAAGGTTATTAATATATTGTATATACGTTAAAACGCTTAATATATATTGAATGGATCAATATTGATTAGTAGCAATAAGTACACTTAGAACATATTTTCATTCAGTAAGCATTAAAAATTCACTTGGAAAAAGCTAAATGTATGCTGTATAATTGAAATACAAGTGTTATGTGGAATTTTAATCCGTTATTTTGTTTCAATACAAAGACCATCTCCATTCTTCATTTTCAAAAACCAAAAACAAAAGTTCAAACTTTAATTTATTTAAATTTTTGATCCGTGCAGAACTAATGGCACAAACTGTACAGTACATATGTGTTGTTTTAAAAAGCTTAAATAAATTATTTAAATTAATTTTACTTAAATAATGATAATAATGAGCTGTTTTAAGTTTTAATAGTTAATGATAATTAGCCACCACTTTCATTTTTTCAGATATGTTACTTAACATTGAATGGAAGGAGGCAAAAAAATACATCTAAGTATAAAGTTTATATCAGATATATTTTTAGAACACATTGTAAATTGTCAGAAGAAATCAGATTTAATTTTTTTGTCCTGTCAAAATTTTAGTTCGAGACATTTTGTCATCGTCTCAACTCAAAGTTTTTGTATTTATTTATTCATTTTTAAATATTTACAAAGGTAAAGCTGCGAAATGGAAGAAATAGCTTTTCCCTTATGAAGTACAAACATAAACTCCAAATATAAAATTATACATAAGACAAATTTAACATAAACCCTATTTTAAAGTTAACATTATAAATTATATATAATAATTTTACATATGAAACAAATTATAAATTATTGTAAAATTTAATAAAAAGTATTGGCTTATATACGGTACACATTTTTTCTTTATAGTAATGAAATAATTCATAAGAAATCACTTTTTTAATAAATTAAAAAGTAGCGCAGTTACATAACGTTATTGCTTAAGATATTAAAATAAAAAAACTTCCGCTTGATAAAATTAATAGCATAGTAAATATCGATTTATACAATAAATTTCTAACGCTTATTTTACTCTATATTACAAATAATCAATAGCATTTCTAATATACTTCGACTATTCATGGTATGTCATTTTGCTTTAAAATAACCACTAAATCGAGGGATTATAATTTAAATGAAACAATTTACGTCATTTACTTTGATCCCCTTTAAATTATAACCATTTGTAAACTGTAAATAACTTGCAAATTATTAAATATATATCAAAGTTAATCACAATAATTACATTTTGTAACATTTCAGAAAATTTTTCATAACACTCTTCATGAAACATGTGATAGATGCGAATAACTCAACTAATATTTAAAAATTAACTTAAATTATTAATAAAATAGCTATTTATGTATATTTAGATGGTAAAAAATATCTTGTTTCGGCATTATTAAATAATAAAATATTCGAAAAAAATATTACTAAATTTTTACTTACAGTTTCAACTTAAGTAGCATTGTATCAGCTTAAAATTTGACTTATTATAATTAGCTGACTGTTCTCTAGTAATTAGCCCAAAGCTAAAATACGGCAACCCACTACAAGTCAACTTCAGTCTTATTTACCATAGTAATGATGCACTCTGCTTCTATGTCACTGCCTGTAGCTGCTCTGCTTGTCAAACTGTATCATCGCATCAAAACATTGCCAGAGGCATACAAGAGAATATCATTATTTAGTCTCGGATAAAACCGATTTATAAGGTTATACAATACNTTGAAGTATTCCTGTTTAATATCTTATATTAAGTAGGCTGAATTTAAACATATAGCCTATAAAGCCTTAATCTATACCCTGGTAGTATCAGGTCCTAAGCTGTAGCTTGTTAAAGTTATATGACAATTAGGTTCTGATGTCAATTAAACTCTTATTATTCTTTTAAACTTATTTCCTTTATTTCATTTTTCATCAGATGAAATACAATTGTTACCTTGATGAATAAAAATAAAATTAAAAGATGTATTTAAAACGTACTGTACATAATAATAAAATTGTTTCGAAATAATAAAATTGTCCTTTTTGATTTATAATCGCTAAATAAATAATATATTTATCACTTGTTTTATCTGTTAAATACTTGTTTATTTTCTTACTCATATCAGTGGAATCTTTATATATTACAATTAAATACCATTGCAATAAGAATTCATAAAATCTATTTCACAATAGAGATACTTTAGATATACTTTAATTAAAAATCAAACAACTCGTTCTAATTAAATTTATGTACATTTTATGCTAATAATATACAATTAGAGTCAATACATTTCTGCATTTTTTTAATTGTAAATATGATAAATACTTTATGAAAATCTACATTTATTTTCATATATTAATACAATTACCTGTAAATTTTAAAGTTTTCAAGATTACATTTTTTAATGATTTAAAAGATTTTCTTTTATATATTCAAAACAAAAGTTAATTTATAAGTAAAAGTTTTGTATAAATTTAAATAAGCTTAGTCATTGCAATATCTTACAATTCATTCATAAAATGTCTATAATAATTATTATTATATTATTAGAAAAGAGTCTAATCAAAGATCCAGGTTGGAGAAAGGAAAGGGCGAAAGGATGAGAAAGAGGATAAGAAAGAAGAGAGAAGTCTCAGTAGAGTACTGAGCAAACAAGATGAATCAGAAAGTATGAAAAATACAAAATTTGTTGAGAAATGTTTATCCATTGACTTCCTGTGACAAAATAAAAACTTATATACCCAATATTTAACAAAGAAATAAGCCTGTTTCCTTCACACCTGTGGAAACAGTAACGAAGAAATATAACAATCATATATGAAATTTGAATAAAATAAGTTAACTCAGGAACTCGCAAAAATAAATAGTTGTAAATACAAAAAGCAACAGCCTCATTATAATGATAAAATGGAACAGTTTATATAAGAACAGTACAAAGCAAAAATTATGTAAGGTAGCTAAAAATAGAACAATACATCAACCACAATGAAATTGTGGTTTGAGTTTTTGAAATATTAACGAACGTTTTTAGAGCAATAAATTCTTACTAAATATTTATACATTTATTTTAAAAAAATAGAGATATATATTTTATATACATTTTAACTTTTTTATTATGAAATTCGTTTATTAATCACCGTGTTAAATTATTCCAAACTAACATTAAATGTATTTTTCTTTTCAACATATTTTGAAATGAAATTTTATGTTGTAATTATATCAAATTGATTGTTGACCTCCTATTTTACGGACGGGTAAAGCCTATCAGGCTTTGTAATCAATTTTTACACTTGTTGGACACAAACGTTTTCACAAACTCTTTTTTTATAATGAGGCAGTGCAGAATTGTATCTGATTGAAATTCCAGTCTTCACCTTGCCAGCAACTTGGAGAGTTTCAAACAGTTTTGCTTTCTTTTGTAAATTTATAAATGTTTGATTTTCTTTTTTTATTATCCTCTAATATTGTTTATTTAAAAAGTTTTATAGAAATAAAATGTTTTTAACAATTGCTATACACAATTTATATATGTATAAAAATCTAAACAGTGTTTAATGTAGAAAAGAAAATCAATTCTTCATATTTATGGTAACTTAAAGTTTAACAAGTTAAATTATTTAACATAATCAAGCTTAATTTTTATTCAAACTTCATAAATATATTAAAAAGTAAATTCCATTAATGATTAGAGTAAAAGAATGTAAATTATACTTCGTATTGTAGATAAATACAGTACATATTTATCATAGATAAATTACGAAACATTATCGTACATCACTATTTAAATATTGCAGTAATATAAAGCTATTGGCTCACAAAATTTAAATGTGCAATATAACTTACAAGGTTTCTAAAGATTTTTCGAAAAATGCTACTTTTAATTGGATACAGGCATTATTATTCTCTATTGATTTTTCAAAATAATTATCTGAAAACAATACTGTATGAAAAATGTTTCTTTTCGAAGTTAAAAATAAAACATTTATTAGATTTTTTAAATCCATATTTATTGGAAAGGATTTTCGAACTATATTAGCCTATGTTTATTCGCAATCAATACATTCTTTTACGTTTTATTGACAAGATAATAGCGTACATCGTGCAGAATAAATGTTTTTATTAAAATAATAAAGTTTAATTGCGTATAAAAATTTTAAATAAAAAGATTTTTTTATAGTTTTTGAAGTATTCCTGTTTAATATCTTATATTAAGTAGGCTGAATTTAAACATATAGCCTATAAAGCCTTAATCTATACCCTGGTAGTATCAGGTCCTAAGCTGTAGCTTGTTAAAGTTATATGACAATTAGGTTCTGATGTCAATTAAACTCTTATTATTCTTTTAAACTTATTTCCTTTATTTCATTTTTCATCAGATGAAATACAATTGTTACCTTGATGAATCTAATCAGAGTTTACGCTGTTATTTTTCTGCTCTTAGTCATTTTATATCTTTATTTGTTTATATAAGTGAAATGTGAAATATTCAGTGTCAAGAAATTTTGTAGATGACAGCAGACAATGTATTAATTTTCGACGTTTTGACTGGTTAAGAGTCAAAACGTCGAAAATACATAATTTTTTGCTTAGTCGTGCATTTAGTATTGATAGTTTATATGATGGCGTAATTCAGTGAAAAATTATTTAAGAAAATTGAGAATTAGTTTGCTAATTCTTCAAAATTTTTAATCTCATATTATTTTGATTTCTGGTAATTTTTCATCATAGACAGATAAAATTATTGTTTTTTTTTTGTTATAATAAAAAGTGTTTGAACGAAATTCGTTATGAATCATGTGAAGAAAAATACACAAAGCTA
>NW_019389071.1:0-5339 GCF_000671375.1 Centruroides sculpturatus
TTAGAATACAGAATAATTACTTCTAAGGTTTTTATAACTTACTGGTGTAAATTCCAAATTAATTTCTTGGTGAAAAATTTAGATACGTTATCCTTTGATAATGTATAGATAATTACTTTTTTCACATTATCCAGTTAATATTTGTGTCTTATATATAATAATATTTATGGATTCATGATAACAGATGAGAAGTTATAACAAGCATTCTTATTACATGTCAGATTAGATTGCACAGAATTGCAAATACAGTCGACCCCCCCTATAACACTGTTGATTTTTCCGTTTTATATGAATTCCATGTTGTACGAGCCACTTAGATTTTACAATATGTGTGCCAGGCTGTGAACGGCTCATGTATTTGTAAATTCTAAGTGACTCGTACAACATGGAATTCATATAAAACAGAAAAATCAACAGTGTTATAGGGGGGGTCGACTGTAAATAGATACATTCATCAAGGAAANCAAAAGGAATGGTGACAAATAGGTTAAAGAACTATATTGGCTTTGAATATGTTAAATCACTTGAAAATTTTAAATAATAAATGAGTTTAAAAAATGACAAACTATTATTCTTTATTTTTTTTTTAATAAAATGCACAAATCCTAACTTTTGAACTTATTGTTCATTTCGTTAAATATATCAACATTTGTATTTAAGGGTTTTTAACATTAAAAACCCTTAAATTTACCTCCAAGAATTTACCTCCAAGATCATTTCCAGATGACCACAGAATAAAACTGTTTAAATTTATTCCATGGATTAAAAGAATATTGAGCAAGAACAAAAATTTTAAAACATTTGAGTTTATAAAATATATAAAATTGTTAAATAATTTGTTATTTTTACAGTAAAAGAAGATTATTTTGTCATTTTTTTTTTTTTTAAATTTTAAAATTATATATTCCTGAAGATAAGCAATGAAAAGTATTCGGTTTTGTAAAGACTACTTCAATACAGGAGAGTAATTTGCTATTCCGCAAATAAAAATGGAAGTTTCTCAAAAAGCAGTTGTCATTTATTCCAATCAATAAAAATACAAAAGTCTCAATCTTTCAATAATTCTAAAAGTGGGATGTAATAAAAGTAAAAGCGAATAATTATTCCTGTTTTGAAAAGTCAAGTAACGTTAGCAGTGGAAACCTTAGTATTTGTCTTCTTAAAATAAAGTTGAGTGACTGATTTTTTTACATGCGTAAATGAAATCAAAGTAAACAATACAGAAAAGTATATTAAGACAATAAGTAACAAGATTAATTATCTAGATCTAGTTCTGTTGGTACTACAATGAATAAATGAACTGATATACTTGTATATATAAATTTGTGATGCAATGAATAACTTTTTTCTGAATTAACTGATATGCACACATTTATAAAATGTAAAGATTAATGCATTTTTTTCCAGAAAATTTAAATTTTACCCAAAGTGTTAAAACAAGTTTTTTTTTTTTATAAAAAAAATTTCTAATTTTTGAATTAAATGGTATTAAACAATCTCTAAAAATAGATATAAAAGAAACATATGAAACAACTTGCAATTGAGAACAGTATGCTGGTAACCTTTGCACTAAGACATTAAACCATAGGATGCATGTCCCAGATAAGCAAGAGAGCCCATGCACAGCTGATATAATGCATGATATTTAAAATGGAGAGTTGTACAAAGAAAGTACATATGCATTTTCTTTTTTTTTTTAATGACTAATATAAATTTTTAAATTATAGGAACCAATATTTGCAGTATTATTATTATTATTAAATAATTTCATGTATTTAATTATATCTATTTTTTAGAGATTTTGTTCTATTGAATTTTCTTCTTTTTATTACAGTTAGCTAAAGTATCATTTTAAAAATATTTATTTAAAGTAAATTTTAAATCTTAATTTTATATTATCTAATTTAATTTTATGGATATTCTTTAAATTTTATGTTATTTTATTTCATAATTGTTCTATTCCATTCTTATTTTTGTTTGCTGTAGATGACCTGACTATAGGGGTCAAAAATGTTTCAGGTCAATAAATGCATTTGGTTCCTAGGAAACTTAGCAATTAACAGCAACTTATTTCTCCTTAAATAAAAATTTATCTAATAATACCAACATAATTCTGAAATAATAATTCCAATATATGTAATTAGAAATTTCACTTTCCATAATTTGCCTTTTTTTTTTTTTTTAACTAAACTTGATACACACACAAAAATACATGTAAATATATAAGTCTGAAAATATCAATTGATGATGTGATGTAAATGAAATGAAGGTGATGAAGTGAACGAATTACCTAATTTATTAACTAGAAAAAAAATGATTTTGAAAAAATCATAGTAATAGAAAATGGGATTTCATATGTCATTTTAATACATAGTAATTATAATTTGATATGCATATAATCTCTGTAAAGAATTTAAAATTTGTACAAAACTACTTTATTACAGAAAATTAACTAAAAATACATTATTCATCAATTACTTTTAAACAGCTTATGCTCATCAGGCTTAACCAGCTGGAGGAATAATTCCTATATTCGAAGAATTAAAAAATTTTATATTCTATTACAGTAGAGCCTCGATTATCCGACCCAATTGGGGACTGGGGCTGGTCGTGTAATTGAAAAGTCGGATAACCGAAAAGTATGAAAAAATCCATTATTAGTGTAGTATATTATTATATCCCATGTAATTAGTATATTAGTATATCGCTATTAACCTACTTCGTGTTAAATTTTCATCGATGTTAAGCCTAACAAAACTTTTTTAAAATAATAATCGTCGCTATTGTATCGTTAAAAATTAGAAAATTAAACCGCGTTTAAATACTGGCTCCCTTTCATGGTCGAATGAGTGTTGCCAGCTAAAATACGTAAAAATAATATTAAAGTAGCCAAGACATAGCCAAATATTGTAGCGCCACATCACTAGCGGACATTTGAATTTGCCGACTAGAACTGTCGGTTAATCAGGGGACGGATAATCGAGGCTCTACTGTATTTCAAAAATTTTGAATGAATTCTAAAACATTAAGCAGATGAACTCTAATAAAACTCCACCTTCTGGGTAATTTGTTTTATATGTTTTTCTTACTATCAGAATATATGATTGGAATTTCTTTTTAACAAGATATCCAGAACCTATAACAAATGTGAACAGAAAAATCAAACAAAAAACTAATGCAAGTTTCTTTTTATCCTCCTCCTCTACTTTACTTCATTATAATTTTGATGCTGATGATAGTGCTTCCCCATCTTTGATGTTATCTACCTCTGATTCTCAGCCCTTCTTTCAAATCAATATTTACTTGGGTTGTACATATGTTTTCTTCCTCTCTTATTTATTCCACCAAGCTTGCATTTTTCTATTTAACCTCTTTACATATATCAAAAGCCATCTTGACTATAGCAGTTGTCATCTTACCTTTTTTCACAATCATCAAAATGTTCCTCAGTCTAATGTCTAGAGTTCTTTTTGTTGCTCTGATGTAAAACATTTGTCTCCTTTCTCTTCTATCATTACTTATCTATATATATAATTGAGATGGGTTGATAATAATAATAATAATAGTAAGTGCAGAGGCCAAACAGTTAGGAGTTGAAAGTTGAAATTTGGTACACAGTTGGGGTACGTCACGAGAACATACACTAAAAAGGGATTTTTTGAAATTCCCCCACGAGGGAGAGTGAGAGGATTAAGGCTTACCCCGAAGAACTCTGCCTGTACTGTACTATTTTAGATGCAGTTTTTTACATTTTTGATTGCTTTTTAATAGGGTGCATACACTAAGAAGGGCTTTTTCACTTCCATTAACAATTCCATTGTTAATACTTCCCTGTGGGGGAAGTGTTAACAAAGGAAGTGTTAAGAAAAAGCTGTGTGCAAGATTAACAGGCACAGATATTTTTTTTTGTGTTTTTGCGGAAAATTGAACATCTTTTTAGACCCATCTAAAAGTTCTCTAATTAGTCTGGAAACAGGGGGACTAATTCTTGCATTCTGTGAAATGGGTAAGATTGGCTATAATGAATAACCTTAATCTTTACTATCGTTACTTTTTGCCCGAGTAACGCCGGGCTTATTTGTTAGTAGTATATACTTTTGCTAATTTCTCTGTTGAGTTTTGCTTTTCTTTCTCACTCCCAAGGCAATCAAAAACAGTGGAGATCCTGTTAGTATGATCTTTTTTCTTACTGCTGCCTCTAAGGCTTTGTAAAACCTTGTATCCCATGACCATCTTTGTCATATTCTCTTTCCTTTTTTCCATGTTCTATTGCATTCCTCATCTTAATTTTTGAAACCATCTTTTTGAACACAGTGTCTCCATGATCTTTTGACAGTTCTTTTAAGAATCATAAATTCAGTCTCTAGTAATTTCCATTCTAAAGATAAGACAAATGTCCCTTTTATAAGTTTCTCAAAGGTTACCTTTCTATATCCATATGGATCCCATGAATCAAATGGTATATTAATTGGTCTGAAAGCATCCTTTCTGTATATCCTCATTTCATATTCTTTTAACTCTTTATTAACTCGTATGTCTAAAAAAATGTATTCATTTATTTGACTCTTGCTTTAACTTTCATTTTAAGCCTAAAGATTATTTGAAAATAATAAAGGGGTCTATATCAATCTTCTCTTTTCAAATAATCAGCAAATCATCTACATGATGTCTACAAAACTTTACCTTATCTCAAAACTCTCAAAATTTCATCCATCTAACTACTAGCTCCATGAAGTTCCTGGTACAGAAAAACTAATGAGATCTCTTCTTGTTTATTTTGTATATCTTCTCATGTTTTAATGTTGATTTTTTCCAATAAAGTAGTTTTATACAAGATTTAAATTATAATTTTGTATTTTATTTAAAAATCTAATGAAAACAATAATTTTAAAGATTCTATCCATAATAAATAAAATTTAATTTAATTATAATGAACAATATATTGGTTAGAATGTGAATGCTTATAATTTAGAAAATATTTTAAGCCAAATTAGAAAAATGAATGTTCAATCATAAATTGTTCAGGTAAATTTTAATTTTTTGCGTGTTCTTTATGTATAGAGCATGAATTTAAAAAAGTGAAATCATGTGTTTTTATAAAGATTGCTATTTTAAAGATAAAAGTGAATAACAAATATCCTAACAGCAGGAAATTAGAACTGGTTGACTCTCTTTCCAACCAATCACATCAAGGTCCATATTACTCAAAACTTGTAGCGCCACATCACTAGCGGACATTTGAATTTGCCGACTAGAACTGTCGGTTAATCAGGGGACGGATAATCGAGGCTCTACTGTATTTCAAAAATTTTGAATGAATTCTAAAACATTAAGCAGAT
>NW_019389072.1:0-5289 GCF_000671375.1 Centruroides sculpturatus
TATTAAAAATTCTATAAGGAAAACTTTTGTTGATGACAGATATTGTGTAGAATATTAATTATAATCTATATTCTGATTTGGCTCCAGTTCTGACTTGTTCTAAAAGTAAAAAAAAAAATATTTGGATGTTATGTAATTACAAATTACAAAAACATAACAGAAGAAATTAACTTTAAAGATTATAAAAATCTTCAGAAAATATGATGATTGATTATCACTTCATATGATGTAAATAAATATAACTATCAAATGAATATATATCATCAGTTGACCTTTGATTCAGTGGAGTAACAAGAAGTATGTCTGTAATTGCTGATTTTCTTTAGTTTCTGGGGAATATCTAAATAGTAATTCACCAAGCAAATTTTTGTTGATTAGATCTTTAGACAGGGTAAAGGTCCAATGGAAGAGAGCCATTCTTTTTGTAAAGAATTGTGTTCAAATAAAAGTACCACTTGGTGTTAATCTTAAGTATATGCCAACCTCCGATCTATTGATTCTAAGCCAAACAGTTGCCATTAATAATAGGGCTATTATTATGCTTTAAAAGTGGGTAAAGCAATAGCTGGCTGAGTGCCATAGTGGAGGAATACATAGGTCACAGGCATAGGAGTTGCTCCATCCAACGCCTTAAGTAACTCTGGTTGGTTATGTCTAAATTTAAATCAGGAAACGAAGACTTGCTTGAGGTCTGGATGGCATAACTGGCTAGCGCACTACACAGTAGGCAGAGGTTATGGGTTCAAGTCCTACTCCAGGCTAGTTCTTTTCTTCAAGAATGTTCTAAATTATTCAATAAAATATTATAATTATTAATTCAGATAAGAGATATTCCCTAACATCTATCTCTAGTACCAAATTACTTAGTTTCTAATTATTAATTACAGCACAATAATAGCATGATTATTAATGGTGAACGTTTGGTTTAGTTAAACTTAACTCATTTGTTCCCACCTGTTTACTTGGAGCATGTTAAAAGCACCCAAGGTGAAACACCCGAGTTTACATGCTTTATTTTAAAAATTTACTAAAAATTTAGTTTTTGTCAAAAATGTGAAAAAATTCAGAGATATATATTTTTCTTTAAGTCTACAATAAAAATACTATACTAATAGTCTGATTTTTAAAGAAGTTTTTAAAACATAATAACTGAAAAAAGTAATTGTGAAAAAAGAAAATTTTTGTTTGATGCAAAAAAACGAATTGTTTTTAATGATATATTTATTATTACTAAACTCATAAGATAGGGAATTTTGTTTTATACATTTTTATATAAATATTATTGACATGGGTGATTATCTTCAGTGCAGAGCACACTGTAAGTCACACTATAGAAAAATCTATTTTGCAAAGTTAAGTGCTTTTTAAAGTGAACAAATCTTTTCTCTGTTTGGACTCATTATATTTTAGTTAATGGTGACTTAAGCACAGATTGACTTTTATTTATATTGACAGATTTTATTTCAGCGAATAAGGTATTTTTGTTACCTCTCAATGTGCATAAATTTTGCCGCAGAACTACTATCCATTATAAGTTTATAGGAATACAGTAGAGCATTGATTATCCAAATATCGATCAACCAAAACATCGGTTAATCGAAAGCATTCCAGTCAGCAAATTTAAATTTCTGCTAGTGCTGTGGCACTGCAATATTTAATTGTCTTGGGCTATTCCAATATTATTTTTGTTGGTGTGCATGTTTTAGCTGGCAGCACTGGCACGACCATGAGAGGGTACTAAAGGATGCGCCAGGATTTGAACGAATTTCAACATGGGATAGATTAATATATTTTTTCGTACATAATAGGTTATCCGAAAAATCGATTATCTGAACAACCCCAGTCCTGAATTGTTTTGGATAATCGATGCTCTACTGTACTTGTAAATTATTGGTTGTTAATTTATTCAATAAACCTTTTATTTTTTTTTTTCTTTCTAAGAACACTATCTGCTATCATTCTCTTTACAACATTTTTGGAGGAGTATTACAGAAGAAGAATCATTATGAACTTACCATATAGCCACTTTTTACATTGACTTAAATCTAGTTTGATCCATCAACTCCTAATGACTATAACTGAGCTTAAGTATAACTGAAACGGATACAGATTTTAGAGCTGTTCTAAATGAACAAAGCACAAATCTATCTATCAGTCTTTAAACATTAGCCATTTAATCATTTGTGTATGTCGTGGAATGTATCTTCTGGGATGATTTCCTATTATGTTTTGGGTAACAAGATCATTGTTGCTATTACTGCTGTTGGTTTTTACTTAATGCAGATAACTTCATTTAGTCATTTGTTTATTCTGTTAATACTAAGTTTATATTTGTAGTGATATATTTTTGGTGGTTTTTTTTCTACTGAATCCTTTAGTAATTACTAGAGTTTATATTAGTTGTTTAGTAATGTAAGTCAGTGGTTCCCAACGTTTTTATTGCCATGGACCGGCCAATGTTTGATAATATTACCACGGCCGCTGAGGGGGGCATTGATTGTTTATATTTTAGATTGTTTTGATTTAATAATTTTAATTTAATTGTATTTAAACATGCCTTCAAAATAAAATACAGTTACACCAAAAAATGAATATAAAGCGGTTTAACATTTTAACTCACTAGAACACTAAATCAATGAGAACCCTGAGCTTTTCTTTGCAACGAGATGGTTCCATCTGGGAGTAATAGGAGACAATGACACTGGAAGTGTGTTGTTTATGTCCAGTTTATTTTGTTATTTTGTTTTGGTTGCTGTTACTGCAGAAAACCCCGCTTCACACAGATAGGATGTCGGAAATGGCAATAGGGATTTAAGTGCTATGTTGGCAATCTCAGGGTATTCTGCCATGACTTTAATCCAGAACACCAGCAGACTTGTTGTCTTGAATGTAGTTTTAAGGCTGCTATTATTTTCAATCTCCAGCAGTTGATCTTCTTCTTGCACAGACATCCTAGATTTGCCTGGTTTGTTGACACATGGGTCGCCGATCCATTCCTTACCAGTTCGTGGGTCTTTTGTGGTTGGGAAGTAGCGCTCATACTCTTTTAAAAGCAAAGACAGGTGATCGTGCACCAATTGGGAGAATGAATGCTCTGGCTCAGTCTCGCCTAAAATCCCCACTAATGTCTGAAACATGTCCAAAATGCCTCTGTTCATGCACCATCCCCACAACTCCAGTTTGGCTTTAAATGCAGCTACTTTGTATGCCAACTTGAAAACAGTTGTCATTTTCCCCTGAAGAGTCAGATTGAGTTCATTGAGCAGTCTGAATATGTCACACAGGTAAGCCAGTTTTGCAACCCATACCTTGTTACTGAAATGTGGTGCCAGTGGTGACTTCTTTTCTGATAGAAATCTTTGCAATGGCTCTTGTAATTTAAACACTCTGGTTAGCGATTTTCCTCTGGATAACCATCTTATTTCTGTGTATAAGAGAAGGCATCTGTGCTCTGTGTCCATCTCCTCACAAAGCTGCCCAAACAGGTGTGAGTTAAGGGTGTGTGCTTAGATGTGGTTAATAACTTTAACAACATCGATCAATACGCTGTTAAATTCCAGTGACATTTTTCAGCTTGCCAGCATTTTCCTGTGAATGATACAATGCGTAGATTCACTCTCAGGTGCAACCTCCTTAATCTGAGCAGTTAAACCAGACAGTCGTCCGGTCATGACAGCAGCTCTGTCTGTGCATATGCCGACACAAAAAGACCATTTTAGTTGTCTTGATATATAATCATTCAGTGACTTGAACGAGTCTGCTCCTGTGGTGTTGGTTGGCAAAGATAGTGCACATAACAAATCCTCATGCACATCCTCCTGATACAGATATCGCACATAAACAAGTAGTATTGCCTTGTTGTCGATATCTGTAGATTTGTCAACCTGGAGTGCATACCATGGTGATGTATTAATCCTCTCCAACAATTGTGTCTCAATGTCTTCAGCTATTTCCTCAATGCGCCTAGTTACAGTGCTAGCCGACAAAAACACATGTGCTATCTTTTCCACAGCAGCCTCTCCTAGAAGTTCACAGCAAATGTCTTTAGTGGAGGGCAATATCAATTCTTCACCGATAGTGAATGTCTTTTAGCCTTAGCAATACGGTTAGCCACCAAATATGATGCTTTCAGTGCATTCTCCTTTATTGATGTGGTGGCCCTCAGAAATTTCTTCTGTCCTTTGTGTTCCCGTTTTTTTTCTTTCAAAATACTCCAGGGGCTTGTCTTTTAATCCAGGGTGTATGGCATTCAAGTGGCAAAGCAGTTTTGAAGATTTCATTGCCTCATTAGAGAGATGGTTGCTGCAAACTATGCAGAGCAGGGTTGGTGTGTGTGAATCACCTGTCCCGATAAATCCATATTTCAAGTAAGACTCATGGTATTGTCTGTTAAAAGTTTTATGTTTCTTTGATGTTGAAGGCTCCTCTTCTGTCTCTTCACTAGGCCATTTTTTTTTCCAAGGAAACTTTTTAACGACATCTGTTTCATACTCATTTTTGCTAATTTGTGGGTTAAATTTGAGCAAACACAATATACACTTACACCAAGCACTTTTAAACATGAGAAAGCACTGATGAACAGAGAGAAGAGCGATATACGCCTTCTCTCCACCAAAGCTACAATGCCACTGCCGCTTGCAGCTGCTCAGCTCCAGACATTGCCTAAAACCGCCTCAATATCACAATATTTTGCACATGCACAGTATTGGTGTGGTTTTAGGTGACGACTCTCAGCTCCTTGTTAACCACTTGTCCATTAAAAGTCGCACAAACCTGAGAGAAATACACCACAGTAAATAAAACGGAAATAATTTAATGGAAATAATCCTTGGGTGGCCCAGTACCATTTGATCCACGGACTGGTACTGGTTCACGGCCCGAGGGTTGGGGATCACTGATGTAAGTAATGAAAGCATTATTTCAATGTATATTTGTCAATAATTAAATGTACAAAATATTTGAACACAGCTGTCAATATAAATTATCTTTGCAGAGGTATGTTTTTCCAAAGTAACTTTGTTACTGAGAATAACTCTTACCAGGCTCTTTAAAATATTATCTTATTTAGATTCTGGTGTACCATGAGGATGGTCATGAATCAGTGTCAAAGAAATCCCATTTTTGATTTTGCAAAATGCCTAATTCAAAAGTTCTTTCTTTATTGTTTGTAGTGCAAAATATATTCTCCTTTATAAGCTCTTGTTCATTAATATATGAAAGATGTGATTTCTTCTTTTTTTTTTTTTTTTTTTTTTTTTTTTTTTTTTTTTGTTTTGTTTTTATTTTCTG
>NW_019389073.1:0-5274 GCF_000671375.1 Centruroides sculpturatus
TTACCATGTTTGTACGGATACCGTCGCAAATTTTTTCCGTCATATAGGGATCCGAACTATAGGAACCCGTGTTATAGGGGGGTCGACTGTATTTAATTTATATTTTGTAGACCACTTATCATGGCACCGAAAAGAAATTGCATTTTTAATCAAACATTACAAGAAGAATTTCCATTTATACCCTTCATTCCGCCTTCATTTATAATTATGCCTGTATATATGATCATTCGCGAGATATAGGCTTATCTGATGTGGCATGATTAACCTTTTCGTTTTCAATTATTTTCCATGTTATGGGGGGGACACATCTCAATTACATATAAAGTCATCCGCATTTTTAATTGGAAAATTTAGTTTTAATATATTTTCAAATATTTAAAAAAAAAATTTTCAACTTATACAAAACTGAGAAGCTAAAGTCAACAATCTGTCTTTTTTCCACCAGACTTGTGTGTTTTTAGTTGTATGTTTAATTTGGCGTTGTAGTAATCTGGATATTTATTATAATTTGTTTTATTTATCTATTTTATCTGTTATTTATTAATCAATTCTAGTTTTTAATTCTACTCCTATAACTTCTATTAGATATATTGGTAACATTCTAAGTTTACTATTGTTATCTAACACTAGTTGTCTATTTAACACCTCAGTAACAAAAATAATCTGTTTAGATTTATCAGCTTTTGTGATTTTTAATTATTATTTTTCTAGGACACTATTCAATACTTTAATTTTATTATTATTTCTTAGGTAATATTTTTCTCTAATCTTTCTTTTTCCTTTATTTTTGAAGTGTAAGATTTTACTATATTATTAACTTCCATTTTTAAATAGTCCAGTTCTCTATCTAATAACTTGTATTATTACACATTACATCTAATTTTGGTATTACGTCTATTACGTCCCATTGGCTACACCCATTAAAATCTAATCCTTCATAGAGGATTTCTTTGATTTCATTAAGTATTTCTATATTTTCTTATTAATTAACTATTAGTTCATTTTTTTCCTTTTTACGATTTCTTTTAATGTTATATATCGTAAATTTTTGTTTACTTTACATTACTTATTACGTTTATTTTTTTCTATTTTCTTTTCCATACTTCTTCTAGAGCGTTATCTTGTTTTATATGTAATCGTTTTACTTTCCTTTTTATTATTCTAATTTTTATATATTTAAATTTAATTACTTCCTTTAGTATAATGTGGTTTATTTTCTCTTTCTCTCTGTACGGTATTATTTTGGAAACTCGTATTGGCATTTGGAACAATTAGACTGAAAGTACATAAGAAAGTATTGATAAAAATAAAATATAACTATTTCTAATTCGTTAAAGTACTAATGCTGCACACAGGAAACTTCTAAAAGTATTATAATAGTAAATTTTTTATAAATAAATTATTATTTTTTTAATTTTCCCTGTTTATTTATGAATTAGAATAATTTTTTACAGTAAATATTTTGTTAGGCACAACTAATATTATCTTATTACGCTACATTAACACTCAGATTTAAAAGAATCTGTTGTGTATGTCAACCTTTTTTAATATCATTTATTACAGGTAATAAAATGATTTGAACGTACAGTACCTCTTTCATTTTGATGGCGGCTTGGTAAGCTAGAGCATATTCCAGTAAAGATAAAAATATCAAAACGATGCAGAATATAAACCAAATATCCAGAGCCTTCAAATAATCCACAGGAGGCACGAAGCTTCTGGACTGGACCAAATGAGTGACTAAAGTCAGGATTGAAGTCACACCCAAAGTTACTCGTGCTGGTGCTGCGTGAACATCGATCCAAAATGAGAGCCATGATAGCATGACCACTAATGTACTAGGGATGTAAACATTCATCATGTTACCGGTCAAACGTCGTTTAAATTTAAATTCGGCAATTAACATAGTGTAGTTACCTGAAATATTTACAAACGGATTCATGATAGCAATCGTGCATTTTTGATTCTTGTCAGACTTTGATTAACAATTATTAGCAAATACCAAGGCTATTTGTTACAGGATTAGTTTGTTTAAAAAAGGATACCCAAGAAACACGTACCGCTCAACCATCGTTGAGTCTCCTTCTTAGCTTTAATTTCGTCCATCTCGTATGATAATAAATTTATACTTCTAATTTGTATGCTTTTACCGAGATATTTGTAAGGGCTATTTTCTTCTCCCATCCATTTCGGCAAGGCTCCTTTATCTGTATGTCCAACTAAAATAGAAATATAAATTATATAAAAATATAGAAAAAATCGTTATGTACGAAAGTGATTAAAGACGAGGATGACCTTATGAATCATTTATGCATTTAGATTTAGCTGTGACGAACGAATATAATCGGCATATAAAGGTGACGATTTATACGAAATTCAAATCGAGTTATACGTTTTCGATGAATAATTATCCTTCTTTTTCTACATTTAGATCTGTGCAGAAGGTGTGTAAAATGGCAAAAAGTGGAGAATGCGAGTACGTTCTGTTCGAGTAAGGATCTCTTTGCTTCCATCTATTTATCGAGAATAAGATCTGCTCTATGATTTGCTATAAATCATTTACTGAATTTTGGCCGAGTTGGCTAATTGTAATTGTCTAAGGCAACTTTTTTGTATTCTACACCAGCGGTCCCCAACCTTTTTATCGCCGCGGACCTGTCAAAGTTTGATAATTTTACCGCGGCCCACTGAGGGGGGACGTTGATCGTTTATATTTTAGATTGACTTAATTTAATAATTTTAATTTAATTGTATTTAAACATGCCTTCAAAATAAAATACAGTTACACCAAAAAATGAATATAATGTGATTTAACATTTTAATTCACTAGAACGCTAAATCAATGAGAACCCTGAGCTTGTTTCATTGCAAGGAGACGGTTCCCTCTAGGGGTAATAGGAGACAATGACACCCGAAGTGTGTTTCTTACGTCCAGTTTATTCTGTTGTTCCGTCGTCCATTAAAAGTCGCACAAACCCGAGGAAATACACCATAGTAAATAAAATGGAAATAATTTAATGTTCCTTGGGCGGCCCGGTACCGTTTGATCCACGGACCGGTACCGGTCCGCGGCCCGGGGGTTGGGGACCACTGTTCTACACCAAACACTTAGGAGATTTTACTGTCTCAGTTTTTAAATTGACACAATTTCTGATCACGATTTCATAATAACCAGCTATTAATGGCTGGACAACAGAAAAACTGGAAATATTTATGTACGGTATTAGCGCGTAAATGTATTACATTTTGATGCGATTGAGATCGTACCTACAAAAACCCATGTTTTTAGGATATCGGGCATACATAGCCTGTATATTCTTGTCCAAGTACTCACAACAACACATCCTGGGACACAGCGAAAGCAATAGTATAAATGAATGTAGAAATTAAATTATCCAGTAATCTTACGTGATTACAAGGACAGAAACATGATAAAATAATCGAATTAACAATGACACATTTGATATTGGCCTATACATGACACGTGGCAGTATGCAATTAATTGCGGTAAGCTGTATCATTTGGCAAAATTTGAATATTTTATATAAAAATTTGAATATTTTATAGGAAAATCTTGATTATTTTCTTTTTATTTTCACAGAATTTGGAAGAAATTCAGAGATTTTCATCTCTATATTCTGTACATAGTTCTTTTCTTTATTTTTCTTTGTTATTTATTCGTTTTTTATTGTATTTTCCTTTAATAATCGTATTTATTCTTAAATTGTTCTTCATTTAATATTTATTTGTTTTCGTCGTTCGTTGTACATTTAAAAATGTTCAAAAAATAACAGAAAAATATCATATAGTTTAAAAATTAATAAATAAAATCTAAAATTTTCCTAAAAAGTAAAGTTTTAAAATTACAAAAATAATTTTCAATTTGTAAGTAAAAATTAAAATACTGTTTTGATTTTTCATTCACTTACTTTTTAGATATGTTTTTTTTTCTAAAAATCATCGATGACCTGAATCCTTCTCCTGATTTTGACATTCCGATTACGTCAATACCAATTTGGATTATGACTTCTCAATTTTGACTTTGTCCCGGCTGTGCCTCATTACTATTGTTTTTTTAGTGAATTATCACTTTTCCAAATTGGTCTACACGAATTTGGACTCTCCCGAATTACGTCTACCCCAAATTTGACTCCTAAAACGTGTCTGCACTCGAATTTGGACTTTTCCGGCTTGTGTCTGTGCTGAAATTTAACTCCCAATTTGTGTCATCCCTGGAACTTAGACTCTCCGGAATTGTGTTATTACTGGAATTTGAATTTTCTCAAATTGTGCCCATTGTTTGTGACGTCGTCTAAATTCAACGGAAGTCCGTTGAACGTGAAAAACACGAAAAGACGAAATTTTCATACACAAAACAGAAGAAATCTTTATAAAATTCTTTGCGAAGAACGAAAGTTTGCAGATAAAAATTGCATTAAACGAAATGTTTTACGAAACTGTAAGTGGAATTATTAATAGGAAATTGCAAACTTGAATAAATGTCGTTAAGTATTGTTTGTCGCTTCTAGGATAGTGAAGATTTATGATGAAAATGCATTGGGGAGAACTCAAAAACCTGAGACGGTTGCGAAAAAATTTGATTCAATTAAAGTCATATAAGAAGACGTTCTCTGCAATGCTTTAGTTTTTGTTCTAGAATTTGTAAATTTTCGTACGAAAATAGTTTGTTGAATGATATAAGTGTAATTATAAATAATTGTCTCTATAATAAAGTCTTCTGTTTGGTTTGGCATCAAATTATTTCCAAATCACATAAAATTATTACCTTTTAAATTGTTCTAAACTGTTTTCAACCGGTTTTTACGGTAATAAATCAAGATATAACTGTTCGAATTAATCATTGATTTTTACATCACGCTATAGGAGAAATCTTTGAATTGCTGGCACTGCATCTGCTAATGTGTACATATCGTTTACTTTTACCTTCGAATCAATGGAAACGTTTGACTTTGTTCGGTNTGGTTTTAATATCGTATTTTATAATTGAAATTGTTAAATACTGTATGTTACGGCATATATGACGAGACTTTTACCCAAAAAACACTCAATGGATTGTTATGCATATTATGCAGTAAGTTATGTTGCCCTCTCACATAGATTAAATGAATATATCATATGGCCTTCGGTAGCCTACAAGTAACCTCTATCCTGCCAACTCTGGAATAAGAAATCTAGCAACAAATTACGTAACTTGCTCTGCTGTTAAGAGATTTTATTTTAAAGTCATTTCTGTATTATTAATCATAATAAATA
>NW_019389074.1:0-5248 GCF_000671375.1 Centruroides sculpturatus
GTCACAAATATATTTGTTACTAGTTCATCTTTTATACCTTTTAATTTTTCTAATATTACTAATGGTTCTCAATGGTAGAACTGTAACTAAAACTTCTTCAAGTATAATAGCATCTTTGTTATTGTAAGTAGCAAACAGAGGAAGTTAGAAGTAGATTACTTGTAATCTATTTTTTACAATATACTTTCTTTCAAAGAAACTATATTTCAGAACAGATTTTGAAAGATTGAAAATATTAAATCTGATGTTAAATAAATTAAAAAAAAGTTAATTTTTTTTGCTTTCTCATTGAGAAATATTTTTATATATCAAAAGGAGATACATCTGAAAACTAAGTAAATATTTCCTACTAAATCAAGATGCCGATTTACTCAGTACAAGGCTTATAAATATTACATTTAAAAATTGAGTTTTAGGTTGCTATTGAAATAAATTCTAAATAAGTTTCTAAAATGTTTTTACTTTTTGTAAATTATGAAATGTAGTCAAATATCCAGTAACTTTCTGTAAATGGTCTGTTGAAAGATTTAGAGCCAGATACAAAAAAAAAATGACCTGAAATGCTATTATTTTATAACAGTATGAGTATAAAGTTAAAATCTTGGATCAAATAGTAAGAAACTTCTCAGTAAAGACAGATTAAAGATTGTCACTTTATGCATTATTTGTATACATTAATATATTAGATATTTAAAAATGGTAGAAAAGACGTGTCAAATGACTAAATAAGAAAATACAACTTTGATAATATGTAAAAATTTTAAAAAATTAAGCATGGAAAGGGTGTTTTGTCAAAAGTAAATACTTCACTCTGTATTAAGTGTAATAATGTAAAAAAATACAAACATTTGAGATTGAAACTTTTATTAAGTTATATAATATTTTAAGTAAAACTAATGTATGCAATAACAGTTTCACAAAGAAAGTTTTGCATTAGTTTTACAGAATATTGAATATGAGAACTGATTAAAATGATTGCTACAGTCCTAAGTAGCATAAAGTAGCTGCAATTCTAGTGTAATTATTATTTTACATATAAAAATTAAATTTTCACCTACTTTCATTTTTACTGTACATTTCTTTAAAGAGTGTGGGTGAAGTGGGAGATGTAGGATGATCTATATTCCAATTATCAGATATTTCCAACCAATGTTCTAACCGATTGACTAATCTGAAAGTAAAAAATTTTTATAAATAAGTAAAATAAAATATTATCTACTATTCTATTGAATATACAGTGTATTTAGTTAAATCAATGTAAAGAATAAAAACAATTAATAAAACAACAACTTGCTAACGAACATTTTAACCTTAGAAAGAATTAATATTTTGATATCAATAATTAATCCATAACCTTTTAAAAACTTAGAATGTGCAAGAGGATTTACAGTAATTTGGTAAGGCAATAATTATTTTATACTATTAGAATCTGTTTAGTAGTATAATTTCTGTATGTTAAAAAATTCAGTGATCAATATTATAATATAGCACGTAACCATCATATAAGCCAGTTTACAAAACTTTATATCAAATGTTTAAATTCTTTTTTGAAATTTTTAAAAATATATTTTCAAAAACTATCCAGAGACAATAAATATTTTTAAAAAGTTTTAATAAAGATTTTTTTCTACCGTTTTTGAAACCATTATTAGTAATGTAGAAAAAAAAGAATCTTGAGTTTTTCTACTCAAATCTTTTGAGTTTCTGATGTTTATATTAAGTAGCACTATGCCACCTGATAAATGTACATTGAAACATTTTACATTTTAGCCATTTTTTATAGTTTTATTATAAATTTTTTGTTTTTTACCTTTTGTCAACTTTTCTATATTTTAGCAAGTTTTACCTTTTTAGTTTTACAGTTTCACTTGTTTTACTCCTACATTTTTTAATACTTAGTTATTCCAATGGCCACTATTAGATATCATTACAGGTTTACCATGTTATACACTATGGACTGATAAAGGACAAATAACCCAAAACACATTTCCTTTCATAACAAAATGCAAAATAAAGTCTACTTTTTCCATCAACAAAAGTTTTCTATGTGATAAGTTCTCTATAGAAATTGTGTGCTTAATTCTAAAGAATTCTTTTTTTTTTTTTTTAATTTTTCTCAATTCACTCCTACTAGAAGATAAATCATATACTGCATACATTGTTTTATTTATTTTACACTAAGAAAGCAGAGAGTTCAGTATTCATTGAATAAGAACATTATTATATTCATTTTTCCAAGATATTATTTCAAGATTTATGAACTCTCTAATGAAATTTAAATGTTCAAGAAGCCTAAAATTATTTCAACAGAAATATTTTTGGATTTATCATTTAATCATCAATAATTTAAACTTTCATTTTTCCCCTTATTCAAAAGAATAATGTTTTCTTTTAACAGTACTATAAAAGCTGTTAATGATATTCATTATTAGATAACTGTCATATTCTTTGGAATATGGAAAAGGTTCAGGTTTAAATCTGAGATGGTATGATAAATCCTGAAAATATTTTGATTAAAATAATTTTTGGCTACTTGATGAAGATTTAACTAATTTTAGAAAAATTTATTCAAAGACAAGATCTCTTATTACATATGTTCTGATGTTTCATCTAAGTACAAATAATGTGTATATGCAATATATTATTTTTCCATATCTGCAAATGGTATTAGAAAATAATATAATTTTAATTATTTGTTAGTTATTTCTCATTTATATTTATTTTACAAACAACAGGTCTAGTTATTCTGTAATATTGATAGTATATATTTCATTTTAAATTACATCATCTATTAAAAAACATATATACCTTAAAGAATGTTGACTGAAATGTTCTAATATTTCTTGCTGGAAACTTTCTGGTGGATTCTGGATTAATTTACTCATAGACTAAGAAACAAACAATTTTTCTTACAAATTCATTACATCTAAGCAAAAAATTCTAAATGTCCTGATAATTTTCCATAATATTAACATATTTTTTCAACAAACCTGGATTAATTTTAATACAACCATTTCATTGTACATACGACTATTTTCTCTCCCTAACTGGGTACCCCGTTGCCTTTCATAACCAGCTTCATTAAAATAAGGTTCTGAGACCAAAATTAAACCTGAATAAATAAAATAATGATTAATTAGCACAGCAAAATTCTATATTTATGTTTAATGAGTATAATTACACTTACTATTTTTAAATGGTTTATATGCAATCAACCATCATTATATACACAAGGTGCAATCAAAAAGAAACTGAATTTTGTCTATTAATATTTTATATTTAACTAATTTAAATCTGGCTGCCATCCCTTTTAAAGTAGTTCCTCTTATATTTATAGAGCAATCAAACTTTTATCAAACCTCAACCAATCCTCGGAAGTCATTATTTTGAAAATTCCAAGGCACCTGTTGTGATTGGAATGGATCTCCTCAATCACATCAAAATGCCATCCCTTGTATTTTGGTTTTACTATAAAGAATAAAAAGAAGTCACAAGGGAGTAAATCCAGTGAATGAGAAGAGTGGGGAAAGATTCATGCTCTTTTTGCCAAAAAACTTATTTTTTGAAAGTTGTATGTGCAAACATTGTCAGGGTGGAGCCAGGTTTGGCTGTGCTACAGTTCTGATCTTTTGCAATGAACATCCTCATGCAATCATCTCAAATTGTTGCAATGAAAGTCTTAATTCATTCTCTGACCAGGAGGAACAAATTTCTGATACACAATTCCCTTTAATTGAAAAAAAAACAATTAACATGCTTTTTCGTCTTGTTCCTGATGTTCCTTGCCTTCTTGGGTCTCAGAGTGTGTGGTTTCACATACAGCTTAGTTACCATAGGCCTCCCAAAATATTTCAAATATCTCTAATAGATTTCTCAAATTTAATGCAAAATTTGCTCAATTTTCAAGTTCATTCCCAAATTGCAGAAAATGTTTCAAAACTGCATGTAGTAGGTATTCCAATTTGAAAAACTCAATGCCACTTACCAGACTGATGCTCACATTTGGCTTGGTGGAAAAAAAACAACTTCCCTATTGCTAATTAGTGGTAACAGTCTGGTTTCTTTTTGATCACACCATATAATTTAAATTAAATGTTACCATATAAGAATAATGTTACTGTATCTTTATTTATGTTAAATAAATAAATATATGGTAACATTTTTATGAACATCTAAGGGTGAAAGTTTGTTAAAATTCATGAAAATAGCAAACCTTGGATAGATATTATAACTTGAAGGAGACTAGATGTAGATGAACACCACATCTCAGTACCCTATTAAACAATTAATTTCAGATTTAATAATGTAGTTAATAAATTTTAACACACACAAAATAAAAATTGTTTACAAATTTTATTTTAATGATAAAAATTAATACTACTTTTTATCATCATTAATCTTAAATATAATTATTATAAAAAACTTCCGTAAACTATTTTATAGTTTATTTAATAATTTTATATTTGTTTTTATGTTCATTTGAAAGTTTTACCTAAATTTCATGTAAATTAATTTTAATTTAAAAATCAAGAGTATTCATTTGTGGGAAAATAATTTATTTTTATAAAATATTACTTCAGTTTATAATACTTAAAAAATTAATTTAAGATTTCATCCCCAATACTTACAAAAATTTCAATTCAATGCCAAAAATTTTTTGGAAGAATTTAAATGTAAAAATTTTCATTATCTTTTAGCATTGATTTTAATTCTGTACTTAATATATTTTTGTATATAAATCTACATTTCTTGACATAAGTATACAATATTTTAAAAATAGCATCTTAATACATAAAATTGTGTGTCATCTTGTTCACTTTTCATCAAATATTTGTCAAAACAAAGAAATCACATCAACTATTTAGACTAAATGTGACAACAGTATATGTTTAATAATATGATACTGTCAATTGATTTAAATTAATAATAAGTAACTACAACATTTACTATTGAAGATTATTAACACACCTTTTAAACATTAAAAAATATTGAAAGCTTACCTTTCCTCCCCAGGTACCAAGCAAACTGACACAAACTTTACCACCTTCATAGAGATTAGGATTAAGCCTATCTGAACAATAAGATATGTAGTGACAAAGAGGTGGAATTTTAGGATAGTCAGCTGGAAGTTGAAAATCAAACAGAAAAATACCATCTTCATAAGGTGTGCGTTTAGGTCCTTTAATAAGGACAGAATATAAATCCTAATAATGCAAATGCAAATTAATAAAATAATATTTAAAAATGA
>NW_019389075.1:0-6284 GCF_000671375.1 Centruroides sculpturatus
GTTAAATTTAACTTTGTATTTCATTTTAACTATTGTAAGATGTTTGTTTAATTAAGGAAACAATTTTAAATTTTATTAAAACTGTTTTTGACATAACTTGAAATCCATCTTCAGACTAACAATAAATAATATATAATTGGTATGAAGAAATAATAATATAATGTTATGGTAACATTCTATAATTTAAATGAATGTTTGATTCTCCTAATTATGCATTCTATTTACTGTATTTTTCTATGTATATGTTACCGCTAAAGCTCGAAATCCGTTAATGTGCGCATTACCTAGCTAATCTGCAGATTAACTAGGGTGATCCGTTAAAGCTGTGAAAATTATTCCATTTCTCAAATTACCTAGGTAATGTTCAGATTATCTAGGTAATCTGCAAATTACCTACTAGGCACTCGGTAAAGTGAAAATAAGATTTTTGCTGGAACAACAGCAACGTTTCTGTACGCTTAAATTAACATAATGTTATTTATTTAATTTTCAATATCTAAAGAATCAAGTTAATACAATCAACAAATTAGTTGATTGAATCAATCATCAATCAATTAAAAAAACTTTAATACAAAAATCAAACGGTTTAAAATATTACTACAATTAGGGAAATGAATTTGCAAAACATATGATAAAATTGTACTTACTTATTAGTGCAATCTAAAGATTGGTGACACTTTGAATTACGTAGCAATTGGTTTTTGCGACAAGCACGCCTATTTGTGGTACATTTAGATTTGCAGTCACATTTTCTGAAACCCTGCCCAGTACCAAGGGATTGTTTTATTGCTGTTTGACGTAAAGATATTTCTACAGCAGGGACATCCATCTTCTTTCGTTAAAAATCTCTCTTTGCAAACACTGAATTCAGATTTTGCATACAATTGTTTTAAAATACCTGTTTTAGTATCAAGTTTATAAAAGCCATCCTCTGTTTTACTAAGAACCACAGCTAAAATTGAACGTGCATCAGTTTTTGCTCTGTCTTCTTCGGGTACTTTAATTCTCACAGCGAAACCTTCATCGACGTTTGGGTGCTTTGCATTAGAAACTGCTAACATTTTCTTTGCTTGCTTTTCTAAACATTTCTTGGCTTCATCACGCTGTATTTTCTGATCCATATTCTTTTTACAGATGATGCACAATACATTCTTACCATACCCTTCCTCTTTAGGATCTACTTCACCACAAACTGCGTGAACAAACATATTACACGATTTACACTTGTGAGCACTTGATGCTGCTTTTGAGCAAACAATACAGACTATGTCTTGTATAGTGCTCTTTACAGGCTCCGTACGAAACTGTGATGGCGATTCTGCTGAAGTTGAGAGTAACTCAGTGATGACTTCTTCAACTTGCAGAGGCGATTCCTTGGAGGTGCAGGGTAACTGAATATTCTTCGTGACTGCATCATCAATCAACGGTATAGAAGGCAGTTTAAGATTACTATCGGTAAATTCTTGTATTTCTATAGGTGATTCTGTAGAAGCGGGGGATAACGGAATGTCCTCTTGAGTAAGATTTGACTGTGATCTCATAATCACAGTCTCTTGTGAATCTTCTAATTTTTCAAGGTCTTCTTCAGTTTTTATCGAATGTCAAACAATTCTCCGGCATGGACAAACTTTTTCAAACCTTTCTCGCGCATCTGACAACGGCTCAATGAGTTTTTCACAGCCTCGTACAGTCAACACATCACACCTTTGAATTATTTGATAATCTCGAGATGATTCTTTCTTCTTGGAAACTTTTATTTGCTTTACATCTTCAATTATGGAATCATACTTTGGTTTGTTATTAAAACACTACGTATTATATTTTAAATCTTCGCTAAAGAGGTTTGCGAAGAATCTTTTCTTGATTTTACTCACCAATTCGGTGCTTGCTTGCATTCTAGGATTTAAATTTATCTACGTAAAAAGAAGGAGTGGGGAAAGGAAGTGAAAGAAACAAACTTTTGAACTTTAACGATACGGAAGCCGTTAATGTGCAGATTACCTAGATACTCTGCAAATTACCTAGGTAATTTGAGAAATTGAACAATTTTCGCAGCTTTAACGGATCACCCTAGTTAATCTGCAGATTAGCTAGGTAACATATACACAAATATTGTGTATAGTGAACTCTTGTATAACATACTCCCCTATAACACAAATTCATGTAATGAGACACAGAAATTGATTAGTACTCTTACAAAATTTGAATTTTGTCATTCATAGGTATGTTTTCTTCTTCAACTTCTATGCCTAGGTTTAAATTTACATAAAATCATCTGATAATGCAGGTCTCGATAACATGATTTCCTGCATTGTGGAACATATCCTCCCACGTTCGAACTCCACTCTAAATGTCATTGTAACTAAAGCCATATGAAGTTCACATTACAGTCGATCCCCCTATAACGTGCGTTCCTATAACGACAATTCCTATAACGTAGCGAAAAAATTGTAACAACATTCATATAAAGTACCTCCTATAACGTCGTTTCGCGACAAGATTGATAGAATCTGGACCAATAGTGGATGAGCAGCCGAACTACTTTCCTCCGACCATGCGCCACGCTACGGAGCGGTAAAATGAAGTTNGGATGCATCTGTTTAATGAATTTAACTGTCTTGTAGTTAGATATATTTCTTATTATTGAAATATTTTTATGTAAAGTGATTGGTAACTGCAACAGAATATCAAATTTAACTTAAAAGTTAAATATATTTAATAACTGTAAACTTTCATATTTATTTGTGGAATTTTTCAAAATATATTTTTGTAATTAATAAAATACGATTAAGTTATTTACTATAAAAAATTTAATCTTAATATGAAAACTCAGTGTCTTATAATATTTTATATATATAGTGTACTAAATATCAGAATAGGATTTCAAAATTAATTCCTCAAGTAGAACAACTCTTAAAAGAAGGATCTCTTACGGAAGAAATTGTTCTCGATAATGTACCAAAATTAATGAACATTGTTCGTGAATGCAATGTCACATTGCGTTGGATGTTGTTGCATACCTCCGTATTATCACCAAGTATGTTGTTTTCTTTTCTTAATTTATTATGTTAACTTTAGCATGTGATGTGATGTTTTAAAATATTTCAAATTAACGTTTTATAATTTGGAAATAAATTATTTTAATATATTAATAATACAAATACATTATAAAAAATACAATTCTTTCCCGAAAAAATATCTGTAGTGATACCTTTACCATATATCAAATGTAAATTTTTTATATTTGAATAGGTCATAAAATTAAAAATTTTCTGTAGCGGAAACAAAATTACAAATACTAAAATGTTGAATTTCATAATACAGTAATATGCGATGATTATTTCATTTATTAAATATATTTATTTATTAATAATTATCTTAATTTCAACATGCCTTTAAGATTAAGAATATAAACATTACTTAAAATACAAGAAGTCATATTTCAAGATTCATTTCTTCCATTATCATGCAGATAATTACTTGATATGTTTGATTTTATTATTCAATTATTATTATTAAAGCATTTGATTGATGAAGTCTGCCATAAAATGTATAAGGGAATGTTCACTTATTAAGAGAAAATTATTTGTAAATTCTGGCTCCATAGATACAAAAGAACAATCTTTCAAATCAACTAGATCATTAATATTAAGAATAACTTTTAAAAAAAAATCAATTTTATTGACTAAACATCTTAAATAATGTGTTCCTTTGTTGACAGGTGCTGAGAATAATAAACGATGTAGGCAATTAAGAGATCAAGTTTTAACCGACAGTAAATATAAGCCACTCCAAGTTTTCCAGTTGTTACTATATACAGCTCAGTTTGAATTAAAAATAAAAGAGGTTAGTTTCTTTAAAATATTTACAAAAAATACAGTTTTATAATCTAAAATATTTTATGTTTTAGATGTTCAAACAACTGTTAACTGAAAAACATGAAAAATGGATGAATTATCAAAAAGAAGGGATGGAAAGAATGACTGAATTAACTGATGTATTTTCTGGAATGAAGCCTTTAACTCGAATAGAGAAAAATGGTAAAAATATTAAGTTTTTTTCAATAAATAAAACATTATAAAAATGAATTTTACACATTCTTAAAAATAAAATTTCATAGAAAATCTTCAAGCTTGGTTTAAAGAAATGTCTAAACAAATCGAATCTTTGAGTTATAGTGATGCAACTGTTACGGGAAGGAAAATAGTTCAGTTAATTCAAGCATTGGAAGAGGTATATAATAAATTTTTTCATTTATAGTTAATAAAATAAGGTTGGAATTGTATATAGTTCTCACCAGTTTTCTTATAAAATAATATATTTTTAATAATTGTATTACTTAGGTTCAAGAATTTCATCAACTTGAAAGCAATTTACAAGTCTGTCAGTTTCTAGCTGATACAAGAAAATTTTTGCATCAAATGCTCAGAACAATAAATATTAAAGAAGAAGTGTTGATAACTCTTCAAATAGTTGCTGACTTATCATATGCTTGGGAAATTATTGATAGGTAAAATAATCGAGAAATTTTGTTTGAATTATTAAATCAATTTATATATGATTCTTCTTTAAATAGTTACACCAGTTACATGCAACAAGGTTTGAAGAGAGATCCTTCTCTTGCAATAAAGTTAAGAGCTACATTTTTAAAGGTTTGATTGATTACTTACACTAAATTTAAGATGAAATAGAACTTAATGTAATATTTATTAAACTAACCATCAATGAAGTAAAGGTTCAAAAATAGTTTTTATACAAGAAATAAAATGCTGTCTCTTGAATAAGTTGGTAAAATTCAAGTGCATTACAACAGNGGTTGGAATTGTATATAGTTCTCACCAGTTTTCTTATAAAATAATATATTTTTGATAATTGTATTACTTAGGTTCAAGAATTTCATCAACTTGAAAGCAATTTACAAGTCTGTCAGTTTCTAGCTGATACAAGAAAATTTTTGCATCAAATGCTCAGAACAATAAATATTAAAGAAGAAGTGTTGATAACTCTTCAAATAGTTGCTGACTTATCATATGCTTGGGAAATTATTGATAGGTAAAATAATCGAGAAATTTTGTTTGAATTATTAAATCAATTTATATATGATTCTTCTTTAAATAGTTACACCAGTTACATGCAACAAGGTTTGAAGAGAGATCCTTCTCTTGCAATAAAGTTAAGAGCTACATTTTTAAAGGTTTGATTGATTACTTACACTAAATTTAAGATGAAATAGAACTTAATGTAATATTTATTAAACTAACCATCAATGAAGTAAAGGTTCAAAAATAGTTTTTATACAAGAAATAAAATGCTGTCTCTTGAATAAGTTGGTAAAATTCAAGTGCATTACAACAGAGATGAATTTAAAGGATGAGAGTTCAATTTTAATTCAAATTTTTGTTATAATGCATTTTGTTCTATTATAATTTTTCTTATGTTTTCAATTATTTACCTTTCAGTTAGCATCGGCGCTAGATTTGCCTTTAATGCGTATCAATCAGGCATCTAGTCCAGATTTGATGTCAGTTTCACAATATTATTCAAATGAACTAGTGGCTTATGTTCGTAAAGTCTTGCACATCATTCCCGAAACAATGTTTGAACTATTAGCTCGGATAATAGAATTGCAAACTAACCATATTAAAGAAGTACCGACTAGATTAATGAAGGATCAGTTAAAGTCATACGCTCAACTCGAAGAACGCTATGAGGTTGGTTTTTTTTCCTTTTTCAATATAAAATATTGTAGATGTCCACTTTACAAACTATTAGTTTTATGATATAAATTTCCTTACTTCTCTTAATATTTCAAAATAGTATTTAAATTACAACAAAGCTATGGTAAACTACAGTTAATTGTTTTCCAAACATCAATTAAGTCATAGACGTGGGGAATTTACTTTAAAAATAAACTTAAAATTATTAATTAATTAGATGATGATTTTACTTCTAAATAATTACTTCTATACTAGTTTTATATAACCAAGTTTTTTTAATAACAATAAAATAATATATAAATATAAAACTACTTAGGTTGCAAAACATACACATTCAATATCAGTATTTACTGAAGGAATATTAATGATGAAATGTACTCTTGTTGGCATTATTCAAATTGATCCAAAGCAGTTATTAGAAGATGGTATAAGAAAAGAATTAGTTAAACGTGTTGCAAGTGCTTTAAATAATCGTCTCGTATTCAATTCGAAAGCCAAGGTATGACTTTTTGCATTTATTAATTTTGTAATTATAATAATAATAATAATAATAATAATAATAATAAT
>NW_019389075.1:8152-10992 GCF_000671375.1 Centruroides sculpturatus
ATAAGGCATCTGTGGAGGATGGAAAGGGTGCTTATTGTACCTGTTGTTCTCTCCTGTACAGGTGTGATACCACACACACTACACAAAAGCCTGGGAACATTACAATTGAATAGAAATACATACATCACACTACAGAAGGCCACTATATTGAATACATGCCACATTGTTAGGAAATTCCTGAATACTGACACTGACACTGACACTGACACTGACACACTTATTTAATTTTAGTTTTGTTTTGGTTGCTATGCCTTGACTCTGGTCCGGCATAGTACACAGCCACCGGTTTAACCGAGTATTACCCACTGAACCCAACACAATAATAATAATAATAATAATAATAATTTTTCATTCAACTCCACAGTCTAGTGAGTTGATACCAAAATTAGAAGAATTGGGACAAGTTATGGATGGTTTTAGACGGTCATTTGAATATATTCAAGATTACGTCAGCATATACGGACTAAAAATCTGGCAAGAAGAAGTGTCTCGTATTATAAATTATAATATAGAACAAGAATGCAATGCTTTTCTCAGGCATAAGGTAATTAGAATTTAGAACTTATTTTTATACTAGATGTTTTTATAAGGTATAGCAAATTGCAGCAATGAATTTTGTAAATCAAAACAAAAACATGTTTGAATAAATTAATATTTGCAAGTATTTCCATAATAGTCTAGTCAGAGTATTAAAAAATTGCACTATATAATAATGCTATCACACATTTTAATATATTGCCCAACATATTTTTAAGAACACCAAATATAATGCATAATTAGATAAAAAATGATGTCATTCCATGGCTGATGTATTTAATGTTTAGCTTTAGCATGGTTTACAAAATGGTGTCCCCATATCAAACTGCATTACAATCAAATAGTGAACTATTATTTGATTTTTGACAGCTGAAAGCAGTCACTTACAAATTAATGAATCCATTGCCGATTGTATGCACAGTATGTAGAGTTATGCATATCACTTCAAAAGCCTTGCCAAGTGGATTCGTAAGTTTAAGGAAAACCAAACAAACATAAGCAATGAACCATGTAGACTTTTGTACCTAAGCTTTTTGTGTGTACATTCTGCCAAAAATCAAATAACAACTTACTGTTCAATTATGAGCAAGGCTTTTTTAAACCATGTAGCAGATGCAAATGCCACCTAACAGGGATGACTGTTGATACAGGTTATATTGCTGTATACAGTCACTATTATTAGTCTCTATCTACACTACATTAATTTTCTTTAACAGTGCTACTAACCTTATTTACTTAATCTGCCTCATAATATATTCATTTTATTCACCATGATTAATTAACATTCGTAAACACATTTTTACTATAAGTATGTTATAAAAAAATTATAACTTTAATTTAGTGTTTAATTTAATTTTATTTAAATATTTGTTGAAATATTAATTGCAGGTTCAAGATTGGCAGAGCATCTATCAGTCTCGAACCATTCCAATTCCACGATTTCCATCTTTAGACAATGTCTCAGTGAACTTTATCGGTCGTTTAGCAAGAGAGATTTTGAGAATAACTGATCCAAAGTAATGAAAAATATTTTAATATTAGTTATATATAATTTCTTTTATATTAATTATGAATTTTAATTTACAGAACAACCATATATTTAGACCAAATGAGTTGTTGGTACGATTCCAAGACTAAAAACGAAATTATAAATTTGAGATTGTTTTCTCTTATTCAGGTACAAGAAAAATTTTTATGTATATTATTTATTGCGTAGTTTTATGATTATTATTAAGGAAAATATCGGTTTCAGAAAACTGTGGGCACTCCTGGATTGACCGGATTGGATAGACTACTTTCGTTTATGATCGTAACTGAATTACAAGGAGTGTTAAAGTTAATAGAAAAAATAGTGATAAAGGATAAATCTTGGCAGGATACTTTGGATAATTTACAAAATGCTTTACATCCAGTTTCAGGCATTTTATGTAAGTATATTAATTTTTCATTTGTTAAAATATAAAGATTTGAAATGAGATGTAATTAAAATTTAGTTGTAACAATTAGTATTTCAAAATTTTGAGATACACGATTAACAATTAGAAAACTAATGAGTGAGAAATGATAAAAATGTTACCAAAAACTGCATGCATCACTTCCTGAATCCATTGTCTCAATAATTATTTAATTAAGTACAGTCGACCCCCCCCCTATAACACAGGTTCCTATAGTTCAGATTCCTATATGACGGCGAAAAAATTGCGATGGTATCCGTACAAACATGGTAAAAAACTCCTATAATTTGGTAAAATGTCATCGGGCAGCCGAACTACTTTCCATCGTCCAGCGCTACACTACGGAGAGTTTAGGCGATTAAATTGAGTTTACTATCGTCTGTACAGTATTATATATAAATTAGGTACTGTACATATAATTATATATAAATTAGGTACTGTATATATAATTATATATTAACTTAATTTATTGTAACTTTATTATAATTATATATATACTTTCCGCCATCCAGTGCCACGCTATGGAGAGTTTAGGCGAGTAAGTTGAGTTTACTATCGTCTGTACAGTATGTAAATTAGGTACTGTAAGTCTAATACAGCACTAAATTTTTACATTTCTTGTGAAAGAAACATTTCTTATTCAACGGCCATAAAAATTATTTATATTAATGATGTCTCCAAAGTTCAACGAAGTTTTCGCAGAAAAATAATATCAGAAATCGCGGCCGCGGTTTGCTGAGTTGTTCCGCGACGAAAACAAGCTTGAGCAATGGCTACGTCGAATGGTGCACACTCGGTAAGTAATCCTACAATTTTTTGTTTATAGCATAGTTTATACGGATTATTCCC
>NW_019389075.1:17990-21466 GCF_000671375.1 Centruroides sculpturatus
CTTCCATGATCATTGCACCATGAATGATTGTACAATAGATAAAGATAATATACAAATACTCCACAAAGAAAAAGAAACATATAGTAGAAAGTTTAAAGAAAGTGTAGAAATTCTCAAAAGCAAAAAATGCATAAATAAAAATCTAAGTATTAAAATTAATGAAAACTGGCTAAATATCTTATAATCTGCAGAAACGATAATTTATGTAAAAGGTAATTTCTTGAAATATTTATGTAAACAGGATTTTTAGAATGAGGTATTTTCTTGACAAGAAATAATTTGTATAAAAAAGACATTTTAGGATAAAAAATATTTCATGTAAAAAGTAATACTGCCACAAGGTGGCCTGCAGGTCATATGACCATAGTAACCAGTGGTACGCTTAACTGGGGGAAACAAGAGGGGGAGGAGAGGTCATCCCAATCGTTTGCAAAAAGAGGAAATTGCATGATTTTGAAAGACAAATATGTCAATTTTAATATTGTTGTAAATGTATAAGAAAAATTTTAAAGTGTTTAGATTTTATAACAACGAAAAACAGATAATTAGGTACGTACTTCATTGTAAATTTGTCATGTAAATCCACATAAAAAATAAGGTTTTAAAATATTTTAGATAACAAAAACCGTATGTTTTCTTAGATTAATGTGTGTTAAGCGCCAAGAAAATTTTTGTAACATAAGCGATGAAACCTGTGGTTTTTAATATCTTGATAACCTGTAATCAAAAAGGTATGCTTTTAGAAAAACAATACCTAATATGTTTGTTGTTGTAATTTTATAGTGTTGAACTTTTGTTTTTAGTTGGCTGAAGAGGGGCAATAAATGCCCGAAACGTGTGTAATAACAACACGTATCAACTGAATAAAAACTTGATGATAAGAATTGCCAAGTGCCTGAAAATAAATACGATAATTATTTGTGTTTGAATTACTACTAATAACTACAAGCACGGTTTCAAAAGTACCAGAATAAATCAAGTTATTCCAAGAAAACTGTCAGTGTAATTATCATTGATGCTACAATGATAATTACTTTGACAATATCAAAATGATCTTTCAGATTTTATAATCATTGGCAGCCAACTTTTAACTGCACTTAGAAACGATTTAATTTCTAAGACCATTCCACTGGAAAAAAGAAAAATGCCACAAACAGGGCTGTAAGAGAGCATACAGTACAAACTACTTTCAAAGACCAAGTTACAATCTTTAGCGTATCAGTAAATGGTTTGTCTTAGCAAAGAAAAATTCTAATTCGTTCAAAAATCTTCCCATACACACCCAGTATTTGATTGGCATTGAATTTTGGACACAATCACTTCATTGACAAAACATGTAAATACCAAGCTATTTTTATTTAATTTTTCCGCATTTAATTTGCCCATTTTATACAGTGTGTTCGTAAAGATCTGCATCAAGTTTTGGAAATTTGTTATGCAAATACAGACCTGCCAATTGTGCACTTGTGCCACAGTATAGGTAGACTCAAAGTTTCTACAGCATGCTAGTAGTATCTACTTTCCTGGAAACAATACTTCCCAACTGCTGGATGGTCAGGACAGTCCCATCCACTGGCCTGACATCATAAAGAAATCTCCAGTGGTTAATGATAGAGTATATACAAAATTGCCACTGTTTCTAGAAACAGTGGCAAAGTATTAAAATTATTCTTTGAAGTTTATATACTCCTAAAATATGTTGCATCCATGATTTTTTTCACTAGCATAGCACTAATTGCCTAAAACCTATGGCAAGATACAACTGGACTGTTGGGTACTAAGTGTGTTCTTCAAAAAGTACAGCAAGAAAAATTATAGATTAAATTAGATTGAATCCATTATCCTAATTGGGTGTACGTTCATGTGTATTGCAAAAGTGTCTTTCACTTGGCTCGATCCCATATTCTTTGAAGGTGTTTTGGCATTTGGCCAATGCAGTCAGTTGTCAATATGGCTACTTATTTCACTGGAAAAAGGGACATGGGTATTTTTACTATTACTAATCCTACAGATCTAGGTTCAGATTCTTCAGTTTCCAAACATATTGGCACTTGATGGGAAGCAATTGCAATTCCAAAGAAAACCGTAATGTACTGTTGAAATGGATGTGTTGCTCTCGACATGTTCATAAATTTAGGCAGGTCTATCAAACATGTTTAATAGTTCTTTCCCTTTTTTATTTGATTCAAAACTTGACATTTCTGAGTTAGCCAACAATATAACTTATCTCATACAATAGTGGCCAAAAGTAGAGCTACCCTTGACATATTTTTAAAAAATGCAACCTCTGTTTTGTTTACCACCTACTGCATAATAATAATGTGATAGTTGAAGAGAGCACAAAAAATGAGTCAAAATACTCAATTGAATCAAACTGTTTTTTCTTTTGTAAATCAGATTTAAAATAAAATCTAAGTTTTTATATTTTACACTGTGACAAAAGTAGAGTTACCAAAGGAAGTATGCAGATTTGTTCAGTATTTTTAGGACAAAATATTGTATTTTGTGGCGTAACCAGAACTTCTGATCACTGCATCACATCTACGTTCTATTGAATCAATTAAGTTGTCAAGCACTGATTGGAGAATCTCATACCATGCTTTTTGGATGGTAGACCACAATTCATCCAGATTCAAATATGTATACTGGTGTATACGGTGCTCAACTTCATCCCAGATTCTGTATGGGGTTTAGTTCTGGCAATTGGGTTTGCCATGTCATAAGATTTACCTTTTTCTGTTGAAACCATTGCTTTACCAAATTGCTGTGTTTTCGGTCGTTGTCCTGTTGGAAGATCTATCTCTTTGGCAGCAAACGATGTGCATTAGGAAGTATTTCATTTTGCAATATATCCCAATAAATAGTTTGATCCATTATTCCCTTAATTCTATGAATTGGACCAATTCCCTTTGCAGCGAAACATCCCCATACCATTATGCAGCCACCACCATGCTTTATTGTAGGAACTGTGTATTTTGGGTTGTATCTCATGTTCACTTTCATTGACATATCATATATATACCATCACTAGAGATGACATTGAATTTAGATTCATCACTCCATATTGTTTGGTACAAGTGGTGTGTTCATGTGCAAATTCTAATCTCAACTTTGTTTTTTGTACAGATGAGTGGTTTCTTTACTGGTCATCTCCCATGTAATCCAAAACTAGTCAAATGTCTTTGTACAGTCCTTAAGCTTATATCTGGGTTACCCATTTCATGTTTAATTAATTTAATATGTGTAGCAGTCAAACAAGGGTTAGCAGCACTCATATGCCTGATCAAACGATCTAACTGTGGTGGTGTTTTTCGTGGTCTATCTGACTTTTTGGCAGAAACAATGGTCCCATATATTTGAAAACACTTCACCACTTTTGCAACAACAGTTTTATGCACATTAAAGATTTCACCAATTTCAGTGAAGGTCTTTTTTTCCTTTAAATACAGTAGATCCCCCTATAAGACGGTAGATAC
>NW_019389076.1:0-5890 GCF_000671375.1 Centruroides sculpturatus
ATTATAGACCAAAATCAAAAAGTAATTATTTGATATTTTATTTAACCTACCTTTATATATTCGAGGGCCTTTTTGACTGCTAATATAATAGGTTTGTTCTGTTTTAAAGCCATAATATTCTGATATTCTCAGTTTATATTTCAACACAGTTGAAGATTCATCAAAATCTAAGAATATAGCAGCTCCTATTACATCATCATCTGTTGTCACAAATGCTTCAAGTGCGCGTGACACATCATTCAAGGAAGAAGGCAATGGCAAACCACTTCCTCAATTCTTGCCAAGAAAACTACATGGACAAGGAAAGACATGTCCATGCAGTCACCAGGAGTCGACAACAACTTGATGGAACTTAACAACAACATTATAAGTACGATTTTCTTTGATTGATTGTTGATTCTTGTTGCTACTTTGTAAATTGGTCGAATATTCAATTAATTAACTGTTGGTACAATTAACCAATTATTATTTTCTTATTTCAGTATAATAAAAACTTATATTTATTGTGAACTGTTACTTATATGTTTTTGAAATTATTATTAATTTTTGATTTTAAAAGTCCAGGCCTGGTACTTGAACCCTAACATTGTGTAACCCCTTTGTTTTTGTAAATGGTATATATATGTATGTATAGGAATTAATTGCAATATATACGCTTGTGCACAACATTTGGAACTGTGTCCAATTATCACCATTATTTTTTGTATTCAACTTATAAAGAAATTCTGCTGTAAAGTGGGGATATTTAACAATTTGCTAACAATTATACTATTGTCCATCGTAGAATTCTAATGTCACTTCAATGGCACCAACAGTAAACATTACTCTGAACATTCTACATTTTTGAAAAACAGAATTAACACACAAACAGAATTTTGTATTTATTAAACTTTGTTGTTTTCTGACTTTGCTTTAAAGCATTTTTCAATTATTTTAAGAAGAAACTTATAAGCATGTTAGTAAAAACATTAAATCAAAAACAGAAACATCAATTATCCACAGGGACTTTACCTGTGTTGTTAATTGACTTCTGCATTATATCTTTCAAATGCAATTCATTATAAGTGTGTATTGATTTTCTATGAATCAGACAAAGTATTTGTATGAGTGGAGAATAGTATAAAAATGGAAAATGTAATCAGTATGTGACCATTATAAATATTTAGTCATGAAACTAAGCCAGACTAGAAGAGCTAACTAATCAACAAGAAACAGGAAAAACAATAAAAAATACTTTAAGAGACTTTATAAAGTATAGTGGCATGCCAAAAACTCAAAGTAAATAGAATATTCATAACACCACAGTGAGAAGTCTAGTAGGCATTACCATATAAAGCTAAAATATAGGGAATAACAAAAACAGGCCAAGTGCAGTTGAAATGGATTCACTGACAAGATTATACAGATCATTATTCATGCACAAAATAAAAAAATGAAAAAGTTAAAGGATTAATGAAAATATACTGTAGATATATTTTCATTACTACCATAGAATCTCATTTTAACAGACTGCTTGAGCCACTGAAATTCATCTTTGTTCCAAGAATCCTTTATATTGTGAAGAACAAATTTCCTGCATATCCAGGAAAATATCCATTATTTGAAAAAATTTCTGTTTTTGACCCCATTACAAATAAGAAATATCAGTACTTTAAATTATTCAGTTTCTTGAGATCTCTACTCTTTATTCTATGGAAATACTTATGTTACAAGATTATATACTACACCATACATATGTATGATAAAGCTGTCAAGAAACTATATATACTGTAAACACAAATAGGCAAATTACATATGCTCATTAGCACTCCACTCAACTTTGCAATTTGTTAAAAAATTTGTCCATCTTTGTTTTTGTGCTGCTTTTCTGCCTACTGAACACAACTGCTTGATATTAGCGATGTCATGTACAGTCTGTTTATGCCGAAACTCATCAGGGAGAGGTCTTCATGACTTGGAAAGATGATGGGCTCACTAAATTTTGGCACTACACTTGGACCAGCATCAGAATGGCTCCTCCTCAATCCTATTGGCCTGCTGACACTTTTCATGTGATTCTTTAATTGTACATATCCCAGATGCAACAAATGCATCATATAACTCTACAAATTCCTGGAAACACCCAANCGGGCTGTGAACGGCACACGTATTTGTAAAACCTAAGTGACTCGTACAACATGGAATTCATATAAAACGAAATTATCAACAGTGTTATAGGGGGGGTCGACTGTGTATCAAATATTTTAATGGATTTTTTTTAAATTCCTGTCAACTATACACAACTATTGTAAAAACATACCAGTAAATTCTAAGCGATTGGATTAAGTTATAAATCTACTCACGATCGATTTATTCATTTATTCCGCCACTGATATTCGAATATATAGGTCAGCGCAATAGTAATTATTTTTTTCATTAAGTTTAATTATTCAATGTCAATCGCCTGATAGCAAAATAATTTTCTTACATATAAGAGCTTATTTAAATTAACTAATTTAAATATAACCTTAGTTATGGAGAAACATTTTATATTTATTGTTAATTGATTAAAAGAAATCCAGCTATATTTATGCAAATAATAAGAATATTTATAAATTCAAATCATAAAATATTTTCCGATGAGTGAGTCTGTCTGGCAATGAAAATACCAAAATTTTAAAGGATTGTAAACGTATAAAACAATACACTTCAAGAACTTTTATTGCATTAATACGGTCGTTCCTTTTAAAAATCTTTTAAAATTTATTAACATTATAAATTGTAATAAAAAGGGCGAGCAGTTGGAAGCATTAAAATAAATAAAATTTCAAATATTTAACCGCTTTGAAATTTTCTAATTATAAAAGAAAAAACAAATCTAGCAATGAGTTGCGTAACTTTTCCGGCAAAAAAAAAAAAAGTTAAAATTGTGTACGGCATCTTCTTACATCTCGGGTGTCATCGTTCCAACAGTCAAGAGGAGACACCGTTTAGTCACTACCTGAAAAAGACCACGGTGGAGGTCGAAAACATTAGTGAAGATTGTTACCAACATTGTTATAAAAAGGTTTTGTGGATTGTGAATACAGAATATCTGATCCAATAACCGCATTACATACAAATCTCAGACACCAGATTGTCTACATAACTAAATTTGTTATGATACTTGAAATTTTTTATTAATTAATAATAACACTGAAATATTTTCTTATTGCAGATGAATCATTACAAATAAACTCTTGTAATTTTATAGCACTAATTATTGTTATGTGCAAATGAGGGCCAGTTTGCTAAATGTACCTCTACCTCCCTCATAGGTACATTGTGCATCTCACAAGAAATTGCCTCAGAAGTTTAATATCATTAAAAATCCTTCAAATGTCTACTGTCTTTTTTAAAAGAAAGCCGAGAGATGTCACTGGGGCTTAGAGTGGGACCCAGATGAAGAAATTGACCTCAACAAAGATCTGCATACTCACAAATGAGATGCCAAGGAGTCTCATTAGAAGATCTGCAAAAGTGGCAAAAGAACTAAAAGGAAAGAGCTTTAAAAAAAATACTTAAAATGCAGTGGCATGCCGTGACATTTGACAATAGGGAAGCTGTTTCTCTCTAAGAAGCCAACTTCCAAGGGCAATCAGTTAATCGCACGTCAGTGATGATCTAGGGTCCATTCGTATTCGTTTGTTCAATAAGCCAGTAAAAACTGTAGACTTCTCTAAATGAATTTTTAATATGACAGTTACATTCCGAATCGCTAGCAACAATATAAGGGCTACAGTTAAAAATAAAATACAGTAATAAAAACTTACTCGGTGAAATAATAAAATGTGTGGTGGATATATACATACCTAGTACAAAATATTCTTCAATAATTTTCTTTAAAAGTATGAATATACTTTTAAAGAAAATTATAATTAAATATAGCTTTGTAAAGAAACGTACATAAAAATAACATAACATACTCTTTACTTTTTAAATCTTAAAACAATGCACTTAGTCAAATAGCTCCCTACCAGTGGCTAATGGATGGAATCAGAGACTGTGCTGGTAGGTGTTCAGTGCGTGCATACACGCGGGCTGCCAAATCCCGAGGGTACCGATACCGGTCAATGTCAAATGCCTCTTTTGTCCCATCACTAGTATACCTCAAAGGATGCGACAGGGCTGTTGTAGATATTAAACATTTCTCACCATAGCTGTAAAAATCTAAATATGTTAAACTTAATAGTCATTTGTTTTCTAACTAATTCGTTTCAGGACCAGGTGTTGTCCACGGAAATTTCCAAAATTTACAACTTTTCGAAAAGGTCACTCTCATTGAACTGGAAAAATTTCTGTCTTTATTACATTAATAATAGGAAGAAATCAGCTAGAGATGGTTCGGTTAAGCTTTTGTTTAATTAAGTAAAATTTCGGCTCTTTCGTCAGGGTTTTATGTCCCCAATCCCCTAATCGCTTAATTAACTACTGTACTTCTTAAGTAGAAATAAGTCGAAACCGGTTACTTTGTACTCGAATATTTGTACTGTCGGGAAAAAAAGTGGAAAGACAAATTTTTACGACAACGGATACATAAATCGTAAATTTAAGGAAAATAAATTCTAGAGCTTTTTCTATACCTCGCGCATCCCTCTCATTCATTAAATTTAGTTGTAAATGATGCTATCAAAATAACAGTTAATTTTTTAACATTATACAAGAATTGTACACGTTTTTTTCTACATCCCCTTAAAGNAACGAATCCTGTAGGGTCGAAAAACCTTCCAGAGTCCAGACCCTATCGGATTCGTTCATTTTCGGATTCGAAATTTTGTGTAGGTTTGTACCTCCGAACACATTGTCGGCCTGGCCAAATCCATAATAGGCTTCCTAAAAATGGCTCTCTTAATGCTCATAGGGCGATCTTAAGGGCCGAAATTTTGCAGGGAAGTTTGTGTATTAGAGGGGATTGATACTATTAAATTTTGGTGGTTAAAGGTCGAGGGATGGGAGGGAGAGGGGCATTGTGTGTTATATCTCGAGTAGGGTCGGACTTAATGACGATCTTACTCGTTATTGCGCTGCAATTTGATAAAAAAATTGTATATCTATAAATTCCCACTTGTTTGTCTGCCCGTCTGTCCTTTCTTAATCTCGAAAACGGAGATAGACAGACGAAATCCTAGAACATATATGGAAAGTTTAGGGGCGGGAGGCCCCAATTAACTATGCGCGTACTTTCGTTTTGGACAGGAAGTAATATTATTTCAAATCGAAAAATTTCCCCTGAAAGGAGTCAGCTAGATGACCGTTACGATTCTATTCTTAAAGGAAAAGTATGATGTACAGGGGCAAGACACTGCTAATTTGAAGGTGGAGAGCATATATTTTAAATTAAATAAATTAAAAATATTAAAAATTACAGCCTGGCATTGCGACCATGTCACAATAAATAATTGCTTGTTAGCATTTACAATTTTTTTTTTAAACTCGTCCCTACCCTCAAAATTAAGCTTTTGTTATTTTATAATAATTAAAAATATAAAAAGTTATTTTTCATAAAATATCGTAACAGTTGGCACCACCAAAATTTTGAAATGTTGCCGGAAAAGTTAAGCAATTCGTTACTGGATTTTTTCAGTTGGACGGTTCAATTGCATTAATCAATCAAATTGAATCGATCCGATCGATTGCTACAATGAAATCAAAGTGTGTTTGATGCAATCGTATTGCAACGAAAGTAGAAACCTTCCTTCAATTGTCAATTTGGGTGATCGATTTGTTTACAAGTTCAATTTGATCGATCAATGTAATTCAATCGTATAAATGCGTCTGGAGAATCTATGATCGAATCGATAACGAAAGCCTACGCAATATTTATTCTGACCAACAAAGAGTATTATATAACAAGACGTTATAAAGGTTCATA
>NW_019389077.1:0-5255 GCF_000671375.1 Centruroides sculpturatus
TTAAAATTTTTTTTTTTTTAGGTTGATGTCCGCACAGCCGATCCGGCGGTTGTCGCCCGTTTATACCGGAAAAAATGCCGCCAATTCCACCCGGACAAAGGAGGGTCTGAAGAAAAATCCAAACAACTCAATTCCGCCTTTACTCAGTACAAAGAATCTCAACAGGACTCAGGCTGCAACCTTTTCTGCGAGGAAGAGTTTGATGACTGGTTCAACGAATCTCAGGGTGAGACCCCTCCTAAAAAAGACATTAAAATTCCTGATATCTATCTTACCTATTGTCGATCTAAAAATAATAGGACCCAGGGCAAAACTTTTATGCTTTTTTCACTCTATCATAAGTCTAATCAAGTCGAGGATTTTTTAAATGAAAATAAACCTCGTTTTCTTTCTGCCTATGGCTATATTTTTAATGCTGAATATTGTATTTGTGTTATTCACTTCCGGGATGTCTCCTATACAGCTTCCCGTTTAAATACTATTTTTAGAAACGATATTCAAGCAGACAACAGCCCTACTTTGGTCCTGCATTCTGTAATGCATAAAAAATTGATCGACGAAGCAGTCCCTGAGGACTGTTTTTTTAAATATGAAAGTGAAGTTCCTAAATCTAGTCCGAAAAAGGACAGATTTAATGTAAAACAGTTCATTGACTTTGCTCTGGTGCACTCCATAACTAATTATATGGATTTAATGCATGCCTATGCCCACTTGGCAGAAAAGTGCACCATTAAAAACTATACAAAAGAGCATGAAGCAGACCACTTTGAGCAGGGCGTTAATGCCGGAAAATTCTTGTATTTAGATAGAAAAAAATATGCAAAACAAGCCGTTGAGGTGGTGGAAGCGGAAATGCACGCCTCCCACCAACGGATGTCTAATCAAGAATTTTTTGACGAAAAATTATCTCGCACTATCGAAGAGATAAATGAAATGGACTCTGATATTTCAATTTTTTTCGAAGCGATATCTTTTGCTAAATTGTACGGTGAAGATAGTTTAAAAGATATCATTTCCGGCATAATTGACTGTATTTGTGTTGCACGCCCAAAACGTAGATATGTCTGCCTAACCGGATATTACAATTCCGGAAAGAGTATGTTGGCACATGCGTTCTCCCAACTGTTCGACGCTGTGTCAATCAACGTGAACATTGACAGATCCCGCCTCGCATTTCAACTGGGATGTGCCCTGGACCGACGTATGGTCATCTTCGATGACGTACGCGGCGGCAAGGAAGGCTACGGTTGGTCGAACTTAGAAAGCCTCCGGGACCATATCGATGGACGTATCGAGGTCCCCCTCGAAAAAAAAAACAGACAGCCAGTTCAACAGGTGTTCCCGCCTGGAATAATTACTACAAACTATTTAAAAATGTCGGTTGCAATGAAAAAAAGAATTAAAAATTATATAATGTGGAATATAAAAAACTTTGATGATCACGAAATTTTTTCCGGTTATTTCAGTAAATTTCATCTTGTTGCTTTAATAGCTTACTTCCGTTTAATGCCAATTCCCGACCACTTAAATCCGTGGTTTATTCAGACTGTTTTTTCTGCTATGACGCGCTTCCACCGTCACGAACAAAATTGTGACGTATGTAAAAACAAAGAAAATGTAAAACCAACCACTTCCAGTTTGTAAATATTTTTTATTTTAATAAATTTTCATTTTTAATTGTTACAACTTTTGTTTCCTCGTAAAAATCATTTAAGTTTTTTTTTATTTTTGTATGCATCAACCATTTTTTCGGCAACTCGGTCCAATTTCGCATTTCGGCGTATGTAGTTAGTAAATGATTCAAGGCTATCGGGTTCTTTGAACATATCCGTGTATATATTATATGCAAAATAGATTTTATCAAAAGTGAGTAGTCCGTCGATGTCGTCTTCCTCGTCGTCATTTCCGCGTGTTTCAGTGCACGGATCAACAGAAGGCCCATTTGGAACTTCACTAGGGGAGATAGGTCTTGGCACTGTGTCGGATTGTGTAGTTTCTCCAATAACTTCGAGAATGTTTTTTTGCTTTTCTCTATCGACTTCCATTTCCTGCTCCTTCTCCGGGAAACATGGGGGGGAGGCGACGCACCGCATTCCATTAGTCTGCAAAGATGAATCGGTTAACTTCTGATCATTTGTAGGAGCCTGAAAAGAAAAAATAACTTACTATTGGTAGGTAGAATGGCCTGATAGGTCCTAACAGCTTAACTTGTCTAATAGCTTCCTGTACGTCCGCGTCATTTTTTATTAACCTAACAAGTTCGTTTTTAAAAGCTTTTTGTACTCCAGAACCTTCTTTTTCTAATTCTCGTTCAAAAAAATGTACCCATTGAATATTCACATAATTATAATTAGTATCAGCAAAGTTTTTTCCTACTGCATTTGATGCTACTTGCTCCATAGATTCTCTTAATACACCCTTAGCATTATTCATCCATTTATTAATAGTTAATTCTAAACATCTAGCATTAGGATTTGTGTCATCTTTAAATGCAGAGCACATAAAAGGCATAAGGGGAAGTTTTGAATCTAAGCAGTTATACAAATTCGAATCAGGATTATTGAGAGCAGCACAAACCAAAGCAGGAACATAATTTGGGTCGATAGCAATTTTTTCTCTGCCGATTGTAAAGTCTGAAGAGTCAAACAAATTTCGGACGAAGTCTGACAAATATTCATCCTTAATTTTAATTGTGTTATTCTTCGTAAATTGGGATTTGTCCAAACAATCTGCAATGAAGTCACACATGTTCTGAAAGAGAAATAAATAAAGAGTTATAAAAAATAAATTACCTGGCAAACAATAACGCAGGGAGTAGCTGGTTTCGGAGGCGGGTTATCAGGATATTTTTTTAATCCTCTTTTCACCGGAACCACGTGATCAAATGTCGGAATTGGAGGCAAATCAGTCATTGCACCCTGATTAGCTAGTAGCATAGTTAACAGAGGTTGTACACAAATTAAACGTGGTCTCATGTATAATTTAAACTTTACATTCATAGAAGGAGTACCACCGGAGCAATAATGTGCGTGTCCTAATGTTATTTCGGGTTTAAACAAAATTATTCCAATTTTATCCTCATCAGTGACTATTTGATATGCGTTTGAGAGGCTTGTCTCCCCAGGAGGAGGAGCATTTTGCATGAGAGTAGGATAAGCAGTTTCTGTCATAAATTGATTTTGCTGATAGATATAAAAACCTCTATCCTCAGGATCTGTCCAATCATACTCTCCTGGATTGCTTTCAACTACAAACCCGTTTATTTGACCCCTTTTTGTTTCAGCTGTATCATATTCAGCTAAAACGAGTTCTGAATTACCTATAGCCCATGTATGATAAAAAGGCTGATGAAGAGTAACATTATCCTGAACTACCCACCGTTGTTCTACATTAGCAGCAAATATTTCCCATCTTAACATTTTATTTGACGTTTCTGTGCACTTATTTCCTTTAAAATTTTTTGGTTTATTACATGATGAAGGAGAACACCAATAATCATCTGGATGTTGAATTGTTAATTTTTTTATTCTAATTCTACTGTCTCCTCCTGCTTGGATATAGGTTAAACAATAAATTCTGTGACATGGGTTATTATCTGGTTTTAAAATTTCATAGTTGCACATGCGATTGCCAAAAACAGTCCATTGAACCGGGCCTAATGTGTATTGACTCATCTTCTACGTTGTCCTGCTCTCTGACCTGGAATTTGAACACATGGTCTGTTAGTATTACAACAAAGAATAACTCTTTTATGAGCTTTTTGACATTTTCCTGTTTTTTTGCTGCAAACTTCATAAGTTAATTTACCACCCCTTCCCCTTCGTCTTCTAACATATCTACCCTTAGCTATCCTAGAACAATTATTCCCGTCCCTATCACATACAAAAAAATTTCCACAAGAAGCTACAGGAGGAGTATGGAAAGTCTTTCTCCTTCCTTTAGTCGTCTTCTTAGTAGCTTTGCACTTTTTTCCGCTTGTACAATTTAGGCAGCATCCCCTCTTCTGAGCTGGCATGACGTTTCTTCTTTTTTTTCCTAAAATATAAATTCATAAATAAACCACTTCCTACTTGATCTATTGTAGGAACTAGTTTGTCAACTTGATCTAAACTGTAATCGTAGCCATTAGCTACGATCCAAGCTGTTAATCCTATAGCTGATCCTATAGAAACAGAAGTTGCAGCTCCTATATTAATACTTTGATTAGCAAAGAAGGCTCCTAAAGCATTTTCTGAGTCTAAAGCTGCTGTTGAAGCTGATTCTCCTATAGCAGTATCAGCTAATAAGTCTAAACCGGATGTTAAAGCGGAGCCGGAATACAGGCTTCCGTACGTTCCTCCGGAAACAGCAGCGGATGTTGACTCAAAAATAACAATTTCCTCCTCTGCAGCTAAAGCTATAGCATCTCCTAGAGCCCCAGCAGCTGCTGATTCGACTGATAATTCTCCAGCCCCAACAGCTGCTGCACTCCCAGCAATAGCTCCTGTTTCAGCAAATTCCTCTATTAAAAATAAAACTACAGCCCCAACGGTCGAAACGACCCCTCCCATTACTTACTTTTTGTTTAAATAGCCAACGGATATCCGCTTTTTCCGGATTGTTCTTCAGGTAATAATTATAACGCCAGGTAGCACATAAATTGTGAGTCATATGCTTTAGGACCTCCAAATTTAAAAATGTTTCTAAAAAACCCTTTAAAATACCTATAATAGTGTCCGGAGGAGCGTGTATAACGGCTTCCGGTGCGTTTAAACAATGAACGCATCGACAACCAATAGAAATCGATCTTAGTGGTATTTCCGCCTTGTTAGGGTCGATTAGAAACATTTTTAAATATTATCCTCGGTCCCAGGCACAAACTCAAATAATTATCCTTGTTACTTGGCTGAAAAATTAATAATACTGATTCCAGAACCAAAACTAAATTTATAATACATGTTCCTACCTGTTATCAGAACGGGGAAAACCCAAACACGACCTTGGAGCGTGATAATGATAAATGAGAACGTGATTTTGATAAAAAAGCGATGAATGGATATCACGTGATCGCGTGATATCTTAATTCAATACGCCGCCGCTATCACTTCCGGTGTAAAGTCAATGTTATTTCCCATAGATAAAAAGGGTATATTCTGAGATATAAAAGAAGGTTAACCTAACACTGATAGGTTGTGAGGGTGTATTATATAAAAAATAATATAGTACATTTTAAGATGGCCGAAATCGAAGACTGGGCCACTATTTTAAAAAAATTT
>NW_019389078.1:0-6305 GCF_000671375.1 Centruroides sculpturatus
TAAATAAAATTGTTACACAAGAAACAAAAATTGTGCAATTAGCGCAATTTGTATTAACGTAATTAATTTTGAAAATTTTTGTCACTGCTATTTCTCGCAAGACACAACGCGATTTCTCGCAGAGTATAATAAGATTCAGCTGAGTGTAATAATAAATTGCGATATCTCGCTTCAAAAACGGGTTAAAATCGGTTTATTTCTTCAAATATAAGAAATTATTAAAAGAAAAGTATTGACAGCGAAAAAGACGATCGCGATGGTCGCGATCAACGATAGCGATTATCTCGAGCGTATTTTTAAGCCGAATTTTTCTTACCCGAAAGATCGCCCGGAGTCTGTGAGATTCCGGCACTTTCTCAACTTATTCTTGCGAGTAAACGCGGCACGAACCAAAAACGTTATTTATTGAATTATTGCAACTCGTAAAAATCAAAAAATTGGATTTTTTGAAATTTTTTGAAAAATTTCGAAAAAATGCTGCTGAAAAAACTGCCACCAGGCGTCTGATAGACATCTGGTGATCACGTAAGAATTAAACTAAATCACTTAAAGGTCAAACCGTAATTTACATAAAGTGAACGAGACAAATCAGTACAGTCGACCCCCCTATACTTACGGTCCCAATAATTACGATTCCTATAAAACTGCGAAAAAATTGTGATGGTATCCGTAAAAAACAGTAAAAAACCCCTATAATTACGTTAAACGTCATAGGGCAACCGAACTACTTTTCCGCCGTCCGTAGCGCCACGCTACGGAGATTTTTACGCTAACTATCGTCTGTAGAGTATGTAAATTAGGTAGTGTAAGTCTAATACAGTACTGTAATTTTATACATTTCTTGTAAAAGAAACATTTCTTATTCTACGGCGATTAAAATTATTTATATTAATGATGTCTCCGAAGTTCAAGGAACTATTCGCAGAAAAATAAGTTATTAGAAATCGGCCGCGCTTTGCTGAGCTGTTCTGCGACGAAAACAAGCTTGAGCAATGGCGATGTCGAATGGTGACACTCGGTAAGTAATCCTACAATTTTTTGTTTATAGCGTAGTTTATACGGATTATTTCCAAAACATATATACGTATTTCGGAAATGTTGTGTCGGATTAGTCTAGAATCGATTAATTTTATGGAAGAAAAGCTTTCAATCAGCCGTAGTCCGTAAACTTTACACGTGTCGGGCTGTGATCGGAACGACTCGTAAGAAATTGGATTCCTAAAAAATGGAACGTATCTATGATCTTATAGGGGGGTCGACTATATTTAAGACAATATTCAAATGAGTCTAGATATTTATTCACGCTAAATAGTAATTAATCATTTTGTTTTCATTTAATTGCCAACATTTTCATCACAAAACGTTAAATATGCAACATGAGAAAATGAAGTTTCTGTTTAAAAAAATAAACTTCTGTACATTGCATAAACTTCAATCATTGAAATTCGTACATATTACTAATATAATTTATGATTGTATTAAATGTTATATAAATATTTATATTGTAAAGTCTTTGTAAATCCGCACTTAAAATGTAAATTTTAATATTGGCGGTAGACTAATAGAATAAAGTGAAATCATTGGCTAAAGCTGTGTGATAGTCTACCGCCAATATTAAAATTTACATTTTAAGTGCGGATTTACAAAGACTTTACAATATAAATATTTATATAACATTTAATACAATCATAAATTATATTAGTAATATGTACGAATTTCAATGATTGAAGTTTATGCAATGTACAGAAGTTTATTTTTTTAAACAGAAACTTCATTTTCTCATGTTGCATATTTAACGTTTTGTGATGAAAATGTTGGCAATTAAATGAAAACAAAATGATTAATTACTATTTAGCGTGAATAAATATCTAGACTCATTTGAATATTGTCTTAAATATAGTCGACCCCCCTATAAGATCATAGATACGTTCCATTTTTTAGGAATCCAATTTCTTACGAGTCGTTCCGATCACAGCCCGACACGTGTAAAGTTTACGGACTACGGCTGATTGAAAGCTTTTCTTCCATAAAATTAATCGATTCTAGACTAATCCGACACAACANACAAGTGAAAAGAAAGTAATTGTGAAAATTTTGATTGTTAGAGCTGTAACGCTCTTTTCCTTCCCTCGTTGCATAGGTAATCACTTCAGAACGACATAGCTTTGTTTCCGAAACCTCCAAAATCCCCATTACATTAACTCATGCCATTTCTTACTTTGTGTGTGTAAAAGACATCGTTCATCCGCTACCAATATTTTCAAACATACCAGACTTAAGACATTAGATTGTTGAGGATGCTTCTTTCATTACACAAGGCATGGTGACCATAATGTATGAATTGGAACAGTGTTTACATGTCTGCCGTGTAACGAAAGATTTTCATATTAAATACTTGTAATTTGTGTTTAAAAAATTTCGTACACGTTTCTTTCGTATCAAAAATATTTTACTGTTTTATACTGCAAGTAAGAAAATTTATACCGCTATTAAAATTTAATATTATATTTGATAAGCCCTATATCTTTTTGAAAGCCAAAATTAAAAGATTTTACATAAAGTATTTTATACGCAGTCAAAATTTAATATGGAAAGTAATTTTGTACATATATAAAATAAATATTAATTTAGAAATTTTAAGTTATTACTGTACTTAAAATTTAACATTATATTAAAGTCATAAAATGAGTTCGTTAGTATTGAAGAAGAAACGAAAAATATGCTTTTTTTTGCATTTAGACACCAATGGTAATTTTTATTTAATTCATGCTAAAATTTCATTTATTCCGAAATATTATGATATTACAGTCGACCCCCCTTAAAACTGTTGATTATTCTGTTTTATATGAATTCCATGTTGTACGAGTCACATAGATTTTACAAATACGTGTGCCTGGCTGTGAACGGCTCATGTATTTGTAAAATCAAAGTGACTCGTACAAAATGAATTCATATAAAACAGAAAAATCAACAGTGTTATAGGGGGGTCGACTTGTATTCTTAATTTCTATAACACAAAATATCAGATCAAAGTGTAAATTAAAACTTAGTCTTACTTTTCTAATAATCGTATGGACCGTGCTGTAATTAAAAAATTCGCTGAATTATTTTCCAATAATAATTTTTATTAACTGTAATAATTATTCTAACAACCACTTGAAAGAGGTGTATTGACAATTAAGCAAACTTGTAATGATTTTCCAATTTCAACCAGTACCAAAAGCCAAGAATTATTCAGTGAAGCTTAAGAAATTCTTGTATTTACTCTTAAGTATTTCGGCAGAATTTCTTGACAAATTTCTTTGATTATTTCTTGGTAGATAGTTGTAATTCGAAAGACATTGCGATTTCCCTAAATTGTCTATAAGCCCTTTAAAAGTAGTAGGCAGAATAATCGATAAAATTTATCACGTATTGCTAATTTTTAACTTAGTCTTATTAAAATTATTATAATATTTTAAACTTTATAATAAGTGTATTACTGTGGAAATTACATGAATTTATTTACTGAAAAAACAGGTTAAAATTAAAATAACTATATTATTTTAGTATATTTATTAAGTTGGAAAGCTAAAGATAAAAAATTTCAGAAATTTACTTTTGTATACAGTAATTCATTTCAGAGGGTATATCAATGGATTATGATTTAATGAAAGAAAGACGTGGAAATTAGTTACAGCCGTATTATTTAAGGAAAATAAACGAAACTTCACAGAGATAAACAACGGTTCCTGCATTTATTCAAAATTTAAAATTTGATACAGTAGAGCCTTGAAAACTCGGCCTAATGTGAACCGAAGTGTGGCCGAGATTGTGAAATGCTGGGTTATCGGGAATGGGGTTAAAAAAGGATAAGTATGCGTGTTTCCTCAGAAAACATTGCACTGTACTTGTATGTATTGTTTGCTTGAGAATACAACAGAGAATAAACAGCCCAAATACCCTTAAACAAAGAAAAAGTACGTCCTTTATGAAAGCATAGAACCTTTACTACATGAAAATGAAAATTAATGAACACAGCGTACAGTAATTTACCTGATAAGACATACCTCAGAAAAATACTTTATGACGCATAAAGCCGTCTATGATGAAAATTATTTATCTAAGGTTATTTTTGCCCTGCCAGGGTGGGCCCAGTTATCAGGAGTGCCGGGTTATCGAGTGCCGAGTTTTCGAGGCTCTCTGTATTATATATTTACTTTTCTTATCACCACAATTTTGTCTTATGTATGCAGTAAAAGTTTACTTTCATGCACCTCTCACAGCTCCCATAATTAGACTTTTTTTATTAATTATGCTGTTTCATTTAAAAAAATGCCAATTAAATAACAATTCCTCAAGAAAATATACTGATTACATTTCATACGGTGGGAAACATATCTTAAGCATTTAATTTGAAAACTGATAACACATGTTTTATTAGTTTTCAAATTAATTCAGCTCAAATTCAATTGTTATTTGGAAACAATAATGGAAAAGTGTATGATACAGAATTGAAATATAAATGTTTGTACTACTCGATTGATGATATTTTTTCAATATATCTATACATCGTTTGAATGGATTAATTGTTAATAAAATTTATATAACAAAAACGAAGTAACTTTATGAAATTACACTAAATTTTTACTAAAACATAGCTTATACTGATACTGAAAAAGAATTTCAATAATAGTTTATAATTTATTAGGCATTATATAATTTTGTAGAAGATTGTAAATAATTAATTTTGAGTATTTCATTGCTCCATGTTCTCGTATTTAGTTATATGACCTACAGAATTGGCATAGAGTTGCTATTGAGATTAAATCACACAAAAACACTTCTTTGACCAATAAAGTAGGTTTACTTTCCATAACTTATAACAGATGTGCATTTCTGGCGCTATGCCCCTTTTCAGTCCTTATCTAATTAATTATATCGTCAAAACACAATGTAAGATATTGCATAATGCAGTGGTCTCCAACCCCCGGGCCATCCATGGAACATTAAATTATTTCCATTTTATTTACTATGGTGTATTTCCTCGGGTTTGTGCGACTTTTAATGGACGACGGAACAACAGAATAAACTGGACATAAGAAACACACTTCGGGTGTCATTGTCTCCTATTACCCCCAGAGGGAACCGTCTTGTTTCAATGAAACAAGCTCAGGGTCCTCGTTGATTTAGCGTTCTAGTGAGTTAAAATGTTAAATTACGTTATATTCATTTTTTAGTGAAACTGTATTTTATTTTGAAGGCATGTTTAAATACAATTAAATTAAAATTATTAAATTAAATCAATGTAAAATATAAACAATCAACGTCCCACCCTCAGTGGGCCGCAGTAAAATTATCAAACTTTGACCGGTCCGCGGCGATAAAAAGGTTGGGCACCGCTGGCATAATGTACTAAATTATATTTAAGATATAAGTACAGAAAGTTTTTAAAAAATATATAGTTACATAACAAATATTAATAATAGTGTCAGCTAAAATAACAACAATAACTTAGTTGCATTCGAATCGAAACAGGGTAGTGAAGCAGTTAAAATTGTGGAATGAGAAAAGTAAAACTGAAATAAGTTACAAAATAAATATATAAATAAATGATTAAAATGTTAAAAAATAATAAAGTAGTATACTTTTAAAAATAAATATATTTCCATTAAAACAGACAAATAAAGATAGTAAAATCATAACACATTAATATCAATAAAACAAGATGTAAAAGCTTCCACTGTATGTTTACTAGAAAATATGATATTTTGTACGATACCGTGGATTAAAATGAGTTGGTGGGGAGAAAAAGAAACTTAAACTGGACTTTCCAATTTTGGTAGTAATGGCTGCCAGATGTCACTGATGACAACAACAGTTTTTAAATTCATTCTGTGAATTTCCTTTATTTTAATAATTTAAACGTGTTCAAAAATTTTACTTTTAATAGTATTTTTTAAACAATTTTGACACTGTCAAGTAAGGTCTCTCAGCAGGCATGATTACATTGTGTAGTGACTACCAAGTTGATGTAATCATACTTGACAGCTCTTATATTTTTTTCTTCTTCGAATTATTAACATTCTATTAAATTCACCTATGTAATAATTTTTGAATAACACGTACTGTACAAATGAAGTCATAGATTAAATTATTTAACATAACATTAGTTCTTTGTTATTCAAGAAATTCTTGATTTTCTTATTTAGAATGGGAGTTAGATTGATATTATATACAGTAGATCCCCCTATAAAACCGTTTCCTGTAGTTATGATTCCTATAAAAATTGTGGCAGTATCCGTAAACAACGGTAAAAATAACTC
>NW_019389079.1:0-6806 GCF_000671375.1 Centruroides sculpturatus
GATGTGAATTAACTTACGGAACATTCTTTTTAATACGGGTACAGTTTTGCCATAAACATTGGAATTCATTTTCTGGTTTTAACAGAAATAAAAATACAAATATATACAGTTTAATAGATATTAATAATTCATATTGTAGTAATTGTAATCATAATAATACCTTTTGCATTTTGATATGATATATGGACATGACCATTTGGCTCGGTGATAAGATGATCAATGAGATCTTGATGATCTTCAAATTGATAATCACACCCTTCCCATTGACATTCATACACCATATTTTCTCCTTTTTCTGGATTTCCACCTTTTCCACTGTCACCATGGGCAGAAGCTGGGGAATGTGGCAAACTATCAAATCCTTCTTTGGCAGCATTTTCTTCATTCTGTTTTTGTGCTCTATCTTCATATTCAGCTTTTTGGGCAGCAGGAAGATTTCGCCACTATATAAAACAATATTAACAGTAAAAAATAGGTGAAATTTCACTAAAAAATTTTCAAATAAATATCTTTTAAAATATAAAATAATTAAATTAAAAATACTTATAATAAATAATATTACTGATTTATTTTTGAGGTAAACTGAAAAAGTTTAATTGAAAATTAGACAAATTTCTAAGTGGCTAGATGATATAAAAACAGAAAAATCAAGTAAGCAATAACTAACAAATCAATATATAATGATCTACCATGAGCATTTGTATCATCTGACAGATGATAATACAGTAGAACCTCGATTATCCGGACTAATTGGGGATGAAGGTAGTCCGGATAAGGAAAAATCCGGATAATCGAAACAAATACTTTAATTTGTCTTTTAATGATAATACAACACGTTTTCTTTTCGATGACATNCCACTGTCACCATGGGCAGAAGCTGGGGAATGTGGCAAACTATCAAATCCTTCTTTGGCAGCATTTTCTTCATTCTGTTTTTGTGCTCTATCTTCATATTCAGCTTTTTGGGCAGCAGGAAGATTTCGCCACTATATAAAACAATATTAACAGTAAAAAATAGGTGAAATTTCACTAAAAAATTTTCAAATAAATATCTTTTAAAATATAAAATAATTAAATTAAAAATACTTATAATAAATAATATTACTGATTTATTTTTGAGGTAAACTGAAAAAGTTTAATTGAAAATTAGACAAATTTCTAAGTGGCTAGATGATATAAAAACAGAAAAATCAAGTAAGCAATAACTAACAAATCAATATATAATGATCTACCATGAGCATTTGTATCATCTGACAGATGATAATACTATTTTATTTAACTAAAACATGATAAATGGAGCAAAAGAAGTTATAAAAAAAAATCTCAAAATTTCCAATATTATTAATTTTAGTCGAAATTTACTTGAATTTTTATGAGTTGGCCTGCAATGTATATAGATCACTTAATAAAGTATAAATAATAAAATAATATAGAAAGAAACTGGGACAGAATTAAATTAAATATCAATATTATTTAACTAAATCTAATATTCTATTATACTAAATCAATGTAAAAATTAAAAAATTATTAGAAAAATCTACATGCTCAATAATGCATAATCAACATAATTAAATTTATTTGATGTACAGTACATTTAAGCCTTTAGCATTTTAGACTTTGAGAAAATAGAATACAGAATTGAAAAAAACAAATTTAAAAACATTGAAACATTTTATTTTATTTTCAAATTATAAAATATGTACTTTTTAAATATCAACATCCAAACAACACCAGGGGAAGTCAACAACATACCTTCAACATGTTACCAGTGTGAGTTGCAAGAAGGATAAAGTACATCACAAATGTTTTCGAACCATTTTTTGTGTTCCATCAGATATTCTGTGTATCAACTGAAGAACTTTAAATGATTCGAAAATGTTTGTGATGTACTTTAGCCTTCTTGCAACTCACACTGGTAACAGGTTCAAGGTACATTGTTTACTTTTTAAATTATTAATTTTTAAACTATAAAATTAATTTTCATAATCAATTATATGAATAATTTGTGGTAAAATAATTTAAAATCTACTGAAATAATACATATATATTCCATATATCCTGTTTAAGCCCTTATGTGGAGGAAATAACTTTAATAAACCAAGCTATCTTCACAATTAGCTGTTAAGATTCAGGATACATAATAAAAGATATTTTGTTTATTTCATGAGTTTATTTTAATTTTATTTGTATAATTGCACAATATTTATAAATTGAAAATTATATTTATTAATTTATAAAGTCTGTATTCTATTTGGTAAAAGCTTTACAAGAATAAATATCTAAAATCTTTTATAAATTCATATACATGAATTTACTGTGAAGTTAATATATATTATTAAGAATAATTTTGCTAAAGATAATTTTTGATAATTTATCCTTTTAATTTTTCTTAATATATATATATTAACATGTGAAAAATATTCCATGCTTGACTTAATATTATCTAGAAATGTAATAATGAAAACTTACTTCGGTTCCAATCATGCGGCTTATTTCTCCAAATGAACGATCTGGATTTGCCGCAACAACAGATTTTCTTACTTCACTAGCAAAAAGAATATAACCAGTAACTAGTCTCTTCATTGTTTTCTGGAAAAGAAGAAAATAATAATAATAACAATACTCTTGTTGTCAATTACTTTAATTTATATTATTTATTAACATAAAATTCAATCTAATAATCACATAAACATTTTTCTTTTTTTTTCCTATTGCCACAGCAGGAAATACAAACCTTAGTACAAGCTATTTTAAGAATACATTATCTATATTTTGTTTATCTGACTAATGAATGGTCTATCTAACTACCTACAGGACCAAATTGATTGTTTTTGTTGTATAAAGTCATTACAAATTTAATACCTTCTTAGAGGATGAAGGAGTAGCAAAAACTTGTTCATCCTTTGGGGTGCAGGAAGGAGGTTGATCATTAGAATCTTCATTGTCAGTCTCACTGTTCATCTTTGGCATTAGTGGTGACAGTTCCTATGTGATTAGAAATTAATGGATGGTTTCATCATTTCTCTTTGATAATATATTAAATTGTTTGCCACAACAAATTGATGCTACTTTCATCCTAAATTCAATAATGTATTGTATGTGTTTGGTGAATTTGCTTTCTAATTATAACAATTAATGGAATGGGTTTTCTAGTGTATTCATTTATTTGTATACATATTTCCTATTAATTTTGACAATTATGCATTAAATAATAATTTTAATCATTATGATTATGCCCATCTTGGATAACTGATAATTTCACATCCAAGAAAAATTATCATCATCTTAAAAATAGATCTTAAAATTCTGTGAAATTATATACATCTTTTCAATAATATAATTGAAATGGATGTATCCAGCTATCACTTCAGGACAACATGAAAGCAATTTTTAGATGAAACTATCACATGCATTTACAAAGCAAAATGAAAAATATAAGCAAACTAAAATTATAGAAAAAAGAAAACCAGTATTTAGTTGCAATATTTTCAAGAAATTAAAGTAAAATACGTTTAAAATTAAAGCAATACATTTAAATTATATATTATATAAAAATTATTAGGATAGAAGACAACAGAATATTTCTTTTAATTTATATTGTAATTATCATGAAAGTCATTTCATACAAAGATACATAAAATAAAGAGAAAGAGTAAAAATTATTCATAAGAATAAACTTATTTTAAACAATGTTAAAAAAAATTCTATTATGAACTTTTATTTTTTATTCATAATCATAAAAATATTTTGAATTTTTGGGTAGTATCAATTTCTGATGGTTTAATAAAGACAAATCAATAATTAAAAAATATTTCAACAAATATTATTATTATTATATAGTTTAGAAATTTATAAAATAAAAAAATAACATAATATATAATAATAATACATACAAAAATAAGTTGCCTTAAAAGCCAATGAAGTTTAATGCAGGCCAACATTTCAGTTAATATAAAACTGCCTCCAAAAAAGAGCAGAAACAACAGAAAGAATAAACAGCATTCAAAATATTTTTAAAATTCCAAAAAATAACAATAAAAAAATTAAAATAAGTATTCTGTAAATTCAATACATCAGAGAAGATTCCTATCAAAATAATTTATCATTCTAGTTTTTTGTGTAGTATTTAACAAGATACAAATATCAGTACTTCTCTATTGCATATTATTTTTCATTTATAATTACATTTATATTATTATTTTTAAATCTTTATATTTATTCTTTATCACTTGTTTCATTATTCCTACAAATTCTTTTGATTATTTCTACTCTTACTCAAAGAAAGTTATGTATTAACTGAAAACAACTGTTTATATTAATCCTGTTTCAAATGGAAAAATTATTTAACTAACTTGATGTTATGCAATAAAATATTTTGAAAGTTTTATGTATAGATAGATTATTTGTTAAAATTAATTTTCTAATGAAAAATTTTAAAAGTATTTTAAGTACTTTAGTCCATATATATACAATTTATTGTAACACGACATGGATAATTTAAGCTATTAGAAACCTAGTTACCTAGTTATGGTAACACAGCAACAGCTAGAAATAGCAACAGATTAAAAATTATGGATATGAAAACAATTTAGATTCAAACTGAATTTTCTACTAAGTATTCTAATTGAAAAATATCTATATTCTGTACTCAATCATCCAAAAAAATTTAATATAATACATGACGTAACTTGACAAGAAAATATGAAAACAACATTTTATAGTAAACAAACCAACCATTATATGCATTAATAATATGATATAAATGTATTTTGTTGGCAATTATATTAATATATAATTATATTTATGAAACTTTATTAAATTTTATATTATAAAAATTATTTTTTAGTTCTTTATCATTTAAAAAAATATTTTAAATCATCATTGCCAATTTAAAAGACTTTAGAAACCATAACATTTAAATTAAATACTTTTTTCTAATTCAAGTCTTAAAATACTTTAAGCAGGATACCCTGGATATTAAACTTCATTTACTTTTAAGGCAAATTCTATTATTATTTTTATATTTATTAACTTCATGCAAGTTTATTTTGCTAAATAATAATACATAAAAGAAAATCTATATTCATAAATCAGCTAAATTAAAAATATAGTTACTTAAAAATTAAAAGCAACACAATAAAATTATATAATTTTTATAATGGAAGTTATTTTTATGAATATTTAAATCCTGTTGATAAAAAAAAATTATTTGAATTTTATGTGAACAATAAAATAAAATAATAACTAATGTACTTTTAGGATTAGATATAACAGTAATTTAAAATTTACTATAAAATAACATAGGTTACAGAAAAAAATATGTTAAAAATTGAATTCCAAAGAAGAAAAAAATTATGAAAAATTTTAATGCAAGTAATGGTTTCAAAATCTCAGGAGATTCATCTTTAATTCTAAAAAAAATTTTTAAATAATATATTTTAATAATGATACTATCATTCCAAGTTTTAAAGTTTTTGGTATAAATAAAAAAATGTTTATTATAAAATGATATGTTAAATATTTAAGGCTTCAAGATTTTTTACCTGCATTAGAAATTTTATGACTGCTATAAACTTCTGTTTTTTTCTTGATGGTTTCAAATAGACGATACAGCAAATAATCAACATTTTTATCCTCGGGGATTTTAATATCATATATTCACTTTTGTGTAATGTAGTTTGAAAATGTTAGTGTTTTTCTCAAATGACTAATCATTTATTAGAATATTGTAATATATTGTAATCTAATTATCCATTTGAGAAAATGTAAAATATAATTATGTATAAAGCCAACCCCATCATGTAATAATCAAATGATAATGCTGGATTTTTGAGTTATAATATGGCTAATTAATTACAAATATATGACATAATTTGGACTAAAAATAGGCAGTTAAGACACCATCTTGTATTCAATTTGATAATTAGAAGTTAATTAATTTAGAATGTTGTTGAAAAAGAAATCTGGAGTAGAATTCAAGCTCTCAACTTTTGTTTACTGTGCAAATGCATCGCCAATTATGATATTTGAACCTCATCCAATCTTTGCCTTAAGATCAATCAATTTGTAAGGTACAGTACAGTATAATCATACAAGTAATTCATCACACTGACTGTGGAGCACTATGTGCCTATGCTCTGTAGCATTCAACCAACGTAAGTTTTACCCTGAATGGTATATAATACGCTACAGTTAAAGCCCAAGGACTAAAGATGGAGAGTGTCTGGCAATGCCTATACACAGTAAACAGAAGTTACAGGTTTGAGTCCCACTCTGGAATGATCTTTTCTTCCAGAATATTTTAACTTTACTTCTAATTATTAAATTTAATACAAATGACAGCTTACACACCTACCTTTAGTCTAAATTATTTAATATCTTTATAATTAATTAGCCATATTATACCCTATATAAAAATCCAGTGGTATCATCTGATTATTAATGTAAAATGTTTTACACACATTATACATAGGTAAAGATTCTATGTATTTCTGAAAAATAACAACCCATAATGTTTCTATGAATTAATTAAAGATAACAGACAGCTTTCTAATTTACAAATTTATTTATTTCTCTTCAAAAAGTATATCTTATAATGATCACAATTCTTACTTCATACTGAAATAATTAAAATTATTCTAACATGAATTAAATTATGACTGGTCAAAATATGTTTCTCCTGAAAATATCGGGAAAATTTATTATTTTAATTACTTTTGAAAAAAATGGCAATTTCAATAAATACTAATTGAATGTTTTTTTTCCCTTCATCTAAAACCTCTTTTAATAAGCTTTATCCAAAGAGA
>NW_019389080.1:0-5311 GCF_000671375.1 Centruroides sculpturatus
AACAAATTTAATACTATTTGTTTATCCGAGCTCCTCAGCGATTTTCCTTGCCGATGTTTAATCATATTTACATTCAAGTTTACCATCTTTGTAATTCAACAACACAATTTGAAATAACGGTAGTTATTGCAATGAATGGAAAAAGAAACAAAAACATTATAGTGCGCATGACCGGAAAAAGTTTATTTCTAATGATTCAGAATGTGCAAATATTTATTAAAATAACAACTTAACAAATATGAAATAATAACATTTATAATCATTGCTAAGTGAATAGCATTTCATTAATGATTTTATAAATAACGAAGAACTATTTTCTGCGGACGAATGAGATGCAATACGATTTTTAATTGATGGACATGGGTTTAAACCAATAAACAAAGGGAGGTGTGTCTTAGTTTGTTTACAGTAGCTGCCAAGTTAGGATAAATAGACTATAGTTACCTAAAGAAGCAGTTTTTTTTTTCTTTGTTGGAAGAAAATTCCAACTTTTAAAGTTTGAATTTTCTTGTCATTGAGCAGATCAGTAATAAAATTAACGTATCTAAAATACAGTATTGATTTTAATAAAATGTTTGTATGTGAATAAAACTTATTAAATATTTTAATGACTTTTATTACCTAATAATTTTGTTATCCATTTTGACAATTGAAAGGAATGTAGATAATCAATAATGAAACCAATGCTTTTCTTTCCTAAAAAAAATTATTGTTGGTACATACATGTATGTGGTGGCTGAACATGTAAAATTTTTTAAATTAACATTTGCTAGCACTACATACTGGCTATAGATACTTTTGTGCTATCTGCCACTTGCACATTGTCTCAAAAATAATCCTGAATAATCTATTATAAATAAATACAGAGAATTATAATTTATTTATAGATAAAATTTTAAACTTGTATCACTATTAAATCTCAATTTTTAATATTTGATATATTTTTAATTCTCATTAAATTGTGTATAAATTTGAATCAGTTTATCAAATATTTTTATCATTGTATTTTGTCAAGTATTACTTGTCTTCAAATAAACCGAACACCAACTTTTTCATATGCCTTTTTAAAATATTCTCTTCCTAAAATATATTTAAGATTAAAATATACACACACTCACACTCTTAGCATACTACATATATTTTGTTGAATACTTTAGTTACAAGTTTCAGTTAACAAAATCAAACTATAACAACTTAACCCATAATAAACATTTTTATAATGTAATTAATTTATCCAAAAATGCTGAAAAATTATTGCAAAGATAAAATACAAATTAAAGCAAACAATCGCAACATTACACAATACTAGAATAATTAGTTTTTAATCACATTTATCTCACATTACAGAATGCAGCAATATTAAATATTGTATAGTATTTCATAATATACAATGATATGAATTACAGAAAAAATTAAATTTATATGTTATATCTTACAGGGGAATGTAGGTGATTCCAGAGCAGTAGCATCAGTTGGTGGTAGGGTACAGCAACTTTCTTTTGACCATAAACCAAGCAATGAGAGCGAGACAAAACGTATAATTGCAGCAGGAGGATGGGTAGAATTTAATAGAGTAAATGGTGAGTTTTTTATTTGTATTTTGTAACAATAATTAAATAGTGCCATTATGCCAAGCACTCTTACAATTCTTACAAACGTATTTGTGCAACAGCATATAAATCCAATAACTTAAAATTGATTTTTCTTAAAAATGCTTATGGTTGAGGATTTTTGACTACTATGTATAGTTTAATTTCACACAGTTTTATTTAAAACATGAAATACTTAAGGAAATGCAAACAAATAATTACATAACTTTTATCAGGTGTGTATTTGTTTGCATCATTACAATATCAGACTCAGTAAGCACAGTTAATATTTCAATAATATAATAATCTTACTTTATTATTCAAATTTTCTACTTTCTTGCCATTCAAATTAATGCTCCTGGAGTGCAAATTTTTAGAATATGTAAAGTTTGTTGGTCAATATCTATTCAAACAAATCTGAAACATTATTTAATAAGATATTTTTTTGTGAAAGATATAAAACACCTCTGTAAACATAAAAAATAGAAATGAAACAAGAACAATAATAATAATAATAATTGGTAGTAGTAATAAAATATGACGAGTATTGAATAAAACAATTTTTTGGATCAATTCAATGCTTCCAATAATGAATATTTACTTCCTGAAATAAATACCCATTATTGGGTGTGTTCTAAAGTTCTAATGAAAAAAAAAACTGAATAGTAGAGAAATTGTAATTTTATGAGAAAAAAATAATTGTCTAACATTTTTAGTCCTTAGTAGTGTGTGTTGCATATTAAAAATAATTTTATTTTTTAATACAAATGTTGTTATATTTATAATAGTGTTATATTTTTAAATTTTAAATTATTTATAGGTAATCTAGCACTTTCACGTGCACTTGGAGATTTTGTATTTAAGAAGAATGATAAAAAGCCTCCTGAAGAACAGATAGTCACTGGTTAGAGTTATTTTAAAATTTGTTAGAATTGTCATCATTTGTTGAAATAACAATTAATTGAAAAATTTTTTTAGCTTATCCTGATGTAGTAGTTAGAGAAGTCACTCCAGATCACGAATTTATTGTTCTTGCATGTGATGGTATTTGGGATGTACTATCAAATGAAGATGTTGTTGATTTCATCCGTTCTAGAGTAGCTGCTAAAATGGAACCTGAACAAGTAAATTCTTTCAATTGTTAGATTATAATTGTACATATTATGATTTATTTCAAAATAATTTATTTACATAAAATAATTGCAATTTTTCATAATTATTTAAATAATTAAGTGTTTATATTACACTATAATATTAAATGAATAGCTGAATTCCTTTATTTGGCTGCTTAAAGCTAATTAATTTATATAGAGACTTTAAATATCCCAAAAAGGGAATTTGGTTGTTCATTTGATATATAAAGTAATTACTGAGTTAACTGTATTTGCTACTATAATACTACTATTCTTCATTATTTTTGTGTTTTCATTTAAAACCTCCAATACTAGTTTTAAAAATAAATTATTGCTGCTTTTAATAAAAAGTTGTTTATATAATATTGCTAAAATATTTTTATTTAAGTATATGATTTATTTAATACATTAATTAATTTTACTATACAAATTAAGACTAGGTGGGATAACTGTATCCATTGGATAACTGTGCCTTTTTTGTAATATCTCACCAGCCAATCTAAATTAATCTGATATCAATGAATCAATGTTATCTCGCGAGTACAAATATTGATAGTATTTGAGCTGGTTTTATACATGGCTACTTCCATGGTTGCAACAGTGAGAAGTCTGGATAAGGTTTTTTTATTTGACAAGATGCAAGTAAATAAGTTTTTTTTTTAATTTAAAATCTAGTAATTGTAATTTTGAGACACAATTTATATTTATATGAATACTGTTCTACAGTATTCATATAAATATAGGTTTCCAACTTGTGTTCCACAGAACCACAATAAAATCTGTTTTCTAGTGATGTATGGATGTATGAATGTGCCAATGCAGATTTGGGATGTGAGATGTAATTGTTGTAGTCTCAGATTCAGTCCTTTATGACATCTTATACATATGCTAGAAGTTTTTATATATTTATAAACAGTGGGGACTGATTTATCATAACAATAAACTGAAATCATGATATAATGTTTGACAAGATAATTAAAACCATAAAAATGGTAAAATTTAACCTAAAGCTAGAGAATCATTAAAAAAATATAACCTTAAAAGTATCTAACTTATAAATAATACAATTGTTAAATATAATTTAATTCATCAATATCAGCAGCACAAGACTATTGAATCTAATGAAGGGAATGGCCAGTCAGATGCTCAATAGTACTGTACACACTATGATACTAGTGTGTACTATACAGTACATACACTAGATGTGACACTAGTCTGATATGAGTGTCCCATCTAGTCAAAGGGTTAATGTCCCATCATCTATAATTTCTTGTAGTGCAATAGTACATCTTACAAGCAGGCATATAAGTCAAGGATCATTAGATTTTGCAATCATTTTGTGATATTTTAAGTATTTCTCATATAAAAATGTAGTGGAAATTTGTATAAATTTACAGTGTTTTTAGTATTTGTGTACCCCAAATTAAAAATCATGGAGCATTGGCTGAGAGAAGAGCTTTGAAAAAAACTGTAGCAAGTACTTCAAATATTTCTAGTGACAAGGAGACTGGAAAGATGGATACAAATGAAAGTCTAAATTCAGTCATTAGCACTGTTTAAAATATTGAAAAACCCTTCACATTAATGACCGGTTTAAATTAAGTGATATTTGCTTTCCATTATTCGATTAATCTGTTTTTTTCAATAAATTGTTTGTATTTGCTGTTTTATCTATAATCATTAAAAATTGTCAGGGTTCAACATTTTTTACTATGATGAGAAAGGTTCTGCGATAAAAATTAGTTTGAAACCACTGCCTGTAGAATGATAGGTGAAAGTACTGTTTGTGAAGTTTTTTGTCCCTGTGTTTTGTTTTCTCGTGATAAGTCTGGATGCATTTATTCCATGAAATTTCAATAGTTCAGTTATGGGGGAATTTACCCCTTTATGCTCTATATATACTGTATCTACACAGATTCCTTTAGATAAATGTGTGGCAGAAGAAAGCACTACACAGTGCTTTCTTGATTATTTCATCATCATGAAGTTTCCAAAAAAGTAAGTGTTTGACATTGTTGGACAAGTTGTCAGTATCAATTTTGATCAAAAGTTTATGCACCTTGTCAAGAAGAAATTTAGGAGAACACTTGTTTTCCATTTGCCATTTGTGGAAGATTATGCAGACATTTTTCTCCAAGACATTGTCAAGTCTCTTGACAAAGCATGACATGTTAGATGTTTAGTTTCTTTTACAATTTAAAGTCTCATTATAATCTGGAATAAGGTGCTTCAAAAGTTGTTCAAAATGTTCTTTTCAAGAGAAAGTTATTCTCAAGCAATTTCATCTTGTTTTTTTAAATCACTTTACATTTCTGTTGTAATTAGAGACCTAAATTAAAAATAAATACAGTAGAGCATCGTTTATCCGAAGGAATTCCAGTCGACAAATTTAAATTTTCGCCAGTGCTGTGGCACTGTAATCTTTGGCTGTCTTTGGCTACTCAAATATTTTACGTTTTTGATACTAAATTAACTTCTGAAGTATAATTTTTTATTGTTTTTATATTTTTCAATATATTTATTTTGTTTGTACAAAATAAAAAAATAATTTTTAACGATACAATAGTCTTCGTTAGGCTTAACATCGAC
>NW_019389081.1:0-5251 GCF_000671375.1 Centruroides sculpturatus
TCTTGGTTAATTAAGTTTTGGATCATCCTATACATCAGTTTTTAATGATTTATTTTCATCAATATTTTCAGTTGGATGGAGTTGGATGGCCAAAAAGTATTTTATTTTTTAAAATTATACCAATATATTATATTTATTCTATATTAGTACATACGTAAATAATTAATATGTTCAAACTTTCATATGTTAAACATTTTATATATTATATTAAAAAAATTGATACGTATTTAAATTCACTGCACAATTCTTTTAAATTTTCACAAAAACTTTTAACATTAAATAAATTTTTACTCTGACTTTGCATTTTTTTAGTTTGCTTTCGCTTCGATGCCCTTTCTCTTTCTAAACGATTTGTTCGAAAATATTTCCTTACTTCTTATAAACCAATCTAATTACTCCGTTTTAAGATCTTCTATGAACTATCTACTGTGTAATTAAATATATATCATATATTTATTGACAACTTAGAGATAAAAAATTACCTTAAATCCATTTAAATTTAATATTTCAAACGGACGAAACACTATCTTATTCCTAGAATATTGTCGTTAATCATTTCAAGATAATGTGCTGTTGTTATAGGTAGTTTGTTTGTTAGAAGAGCAAAAACATTTTTTTTTATTAAAAAAATATTTAAAATTTAATAAACAATTATTATTCGAAGTAATAATAATTCGAATATAATAATAACATGTTCATCTTAGAAAGAACCCAATACAGACGTAAAAGAAGTATGTATGAAGATTCACAAATTAAGTTTTGAGTGCTATTCAACTCTATAGACTACTGTATAAATAAAATAGGCTGTCTGTCTGTCTGTCTATGTTGCTTAAACCTTTTGACCGATACTGACAAAAATTTTCAGTTACACTGTAGGACATGCAGAAAATATAAGCTAGTATTAAACCTGGACACCGCTGATTTCATCCCCTTTACACTTTTTGGTAATTTAAGTTTAACGCATTATTATACTTTAAGTAAGAATTGCGTAGTAATTAATGAAGACGCCACACCACATTTTTATAGATACAGGAAATCCTCGTTAATTCGAACTCGGATAGTTCGAAATCCCATTAGTTCGTATCCGCACTCTTGTTACGGCTGAGGATATAGAGATTTACATGTTAAGGAATTCGGTTAATTCGAAATTCGAAGTGAAAATTCTGTCCGAACTGTGATATGCGTAAGTTAACTCGTTCGTTTAGATCAAAGTGCCTCCATGCTTTAAGAGAACAATAGAACAAGAACAACTCTAACCTGGTCAATACGACTTTGCTTCTACAGTAACACATTTTCGGGTGTCACCTTACCCATTGACTACTCTTTTTTCTCTTATCTCATAAAATACGGCTGGTTTACGGGATTGCAAAAGTGGACTACAAGTAGCAGATTGAGATATTTGTAGGACTCTAGGCTCCTACATTTGGCGACTTACTACTTTTTGGGCCACCCTAAAAATAATTCGTGCTACATTTTGAGGAATTTTACTTTACTTTTATAAAATCTATCTGGCGACCTGTGAGGTTCTCACTGGACAGGTACTGTTTATCTGCAGTTTATTTATATTATTATTACTAATTATTAATTAATGAAAATAGCATTCTGTATATGTAGCCGTACTTAGTTTCCTTAATAAATTACATCAATTACGTGGCATTTGGCATATAGTACAGAAATATGGTAAATCTCGGATAATTCGAACTTTTATTTGGTTTTAATTTTAGTGTTTGTTCGTTATTACTTTTCTCCCGGGCTCAGCCGGGCATATTTGCTAGTTTATTAATATTATAATATAAATCACTCAATACAGTACATGATTTTAATTTTTATTTAGAAAATATGTAAATAATTAATTAAGAATTATTATACTGCTTACAAAGCTCTCTCCACTCAATTTATATATATTACTCAAATAATTTACTATTTATTCCATGTTAAACAATTATAAAATTATAGAAATAATTAATTAAAAAATTTAGGCAAAAAGTATAATTTTTCAAATGAAATACTATATTTTATTGTCGCAATAAAATACATAGTTATTGAAAAATTAATTTAATATTATTAGAAAATATTAATAGACTATATTAACAACCAGTAAAAGAAGAAATATAGAGTTAAATGAAACATCCTTTACCATCCGTATGGACAATACACGATCAACAGTCAAAGTGACTGATTAGTTAACTGGAGGTATTAGCACATACGGCCGACCACAATTACGCCCAAATCCGGCCCGCAACGCGATCACCAGCTCGAGTGGAGCAAAATAAACGATTCCCTAACCCAAATTATCTAAAATAAATTATGGGGTTTAAGTCTGATTCGACCCGGGATCTACACTGTAATGAGTTGACACGTTACTATGCAGTCATCTGATTGATTGATCAACACTTAGCAGAAGTTAACCAATTAAGTATTCACGTATTTAAAGTAAAACGAGTACTAATCACTTAACTTCTGACTCTGACTCTCTATCAAGAATTGTGCATACCGAAATTTATGGTTTTTTTATTTTTGTATTTATTGATCTCTAAGCAGGATACAATGGATATGTTCACTTTATTAATAAATACTGTACCCTAATATGTGTAAATATGATGGATTATAAGACTAATTGTAACCTCTATTGATATTACAACTGTATTATATTAAATAATATAAAAATGGTAAAGTTTGTAGAATTTCAGTATTCTTGATATTTAATTATCACGTTATTTATTTCCCAATATTAAATGTGAGGAATGATTGATTATTTATTAAAATAATCATAATTTGAGCCCAAAACAGAATTTAATGCTTTTTATTAATTTAATATAATGATTTTATTACTTTTTTTATTATTTCGTTAAAAATATATTTTAATAACAAATTCAAACTATGTCAAAATAATTTTACAATAAAACTCTTACTAATACCGTACTTTAATGAAATTTTTTAAATATTTAATTTATTCGTTATTATATAAAATTCTCATGCATCATCTACCTAATAAACATATAAACGGGCTTTAATTATAGCTTTCTCTAAATAATTAATTTTAAGTTATAAAGCAGTTAATAAAAATAAAAATTTCCATTTAGTAAAATAGGTACTGTACATGCCTGAAGCAAATACATATTTATAAAATTATATAAGAAATAATTTCCTTGAAAATATATNAGATAATTTGAACGATTCGTTTATTCTGGATCCGGTCTCAGTATTTCGTCGTCATCATTTGTTGACAATACAAATCATCATCTAGTTGCGACCATAATTATTCATTTTGATTGTTTAAAAGTATCTGTAGACTGTAGCTTTAAGGTGGTTATTCAGTTCTAATTGCTATGCTATTTCTTCCTGAAACACCACAGATGTTTCGAATTAACAAATTACTGCATAACTGAATATAAAATTAAATTATGAAAATATCTAATCGTGTTTTGATTTTTATGTTTATGAAACGTGGAGGTAATTTAGGAAATTTTTGTTTTTATACTTTTTCAAAGAAAGCGAAAACATGTAAGCAATCACTCTATTCTTTTAAAATCTACAGGATAAATATAATTCTCATATTATAATCTATTCTAAAAGAAATTTTGCGTAATTTTCAGTCATTAAAAGTACACATATATTAAAATTTCAATTTTTTTAGGATATTATTAATAAATGTAAAGCAAACTTTAAGGCAGTTTTTTATATAAGCATTGACATAAATTTTGAGACGAAGACATGAAATAAGAAAAAATCAAAATTATTATTCATGCAATGTTTCATGAAAAATCTTTCCGGCAATTAACTTAAACTTTTTTTCTCTTAGATTCTTCTCAAGTTAAGTTTGTATTGCTTTAAAAATTACAAAACATTATATAACACTATATAAAATATTATAATATTTATACAATTACATATACATTAATTTCATGGTTAAATTTTAAAAATTTAAAATATAATAGATCAATATAAGTTATGGCTGTCTATTGTTGATTTTTTCTAAATACAAAATACAGATGATAAGAAAATCTTTTCCATGTTTTTATTCTATATTTATTTTTAGTTTTTTAGATAAACAAAACTATAACTTCTTTAATAAAAGTGTTATTCTAGATTCTAATTCTGATAACGCAACTTTTCAAACATTGTAAAAGAATTGAAACGAATCTTCTTTCTGCATAATATGCATATGCAAATATCTAATGTTTCAGACAAACATAGTGTGTCATAAAGAATACTTTTACTCGAGTTTAACTATAAACAAATTTAGAAATGATAAAATATAGGCTATATATTACATTCAAAGAATATCAAAAAGAATTGTAAGTTCGCGAAGTAAATACATAATAATTAATATGGAGAAGATTATCTGATAAACTGCATGAAAAAGTTCTTTTTATCGCAGAAAATAATTAAAAGAAATTTTTAAAAATTGAGTACTAAAAATTGAATAATAAACGCGAATATTCAAAATTTATTTCTGTAGAAATATAAAATATGCCAAAGAAAAATATTAGATGTATTCATAATTGATTACGTAAGCCAAAATTTAAAAAAATATATTTTTCAAACTCGTAATGTAAATGTAAACATTGAACATTTTAAGTCTTTTACTATTGAAATATTTCTGCCGTAAAATTTACACAAATATAAAAATGCCGTGTAATATCCTGTAAATGTATTAAAACCTAGGAGTGAAATAACATTCGATTTTTATAAATATTTCAATTGCTTTAGATTTTAAGTTATTGTTTTAAATATAAAATAAAAAATTATTCTGTTCGAATCTATTCTTATCAATTTATTCAGAATTATTTTTATCGAATTTATATTTTTTATATTAAGTTTCAATTCGTGTTATTTTCAACATTTTTGAAGCTAATTACTACTTTTTCTGATTAAATTTTGAATTATTAACGAATTATTATTATTATTATTCACCATAATTTATTAGAAGCTTTTTTATATCTTATTATCAAATTTAACCATCATCTATTAGTTTATGTGTTAAATATATGACATAAGTTATCATTCAACATAAATTATTCAGTCTTATTCTGTATATCAAATACAGATCTAAAATAAATTATGTAAATTGTAAATTATATTGATATAATACGCTGATAATAGACTTGTTTCATGCCTTTTAGAGATATTTAAATGAAATTATTTAAAACCTAAAAAATCAGAAATTCGAAAGAAAACGATAAAATTTGAATTTAATGAAAAAAAAAATAATTTCAAATTAATTATCAATAAAATTTGCAATAATAAT
>NW_019389082.1:0-6365 GCF_000671375.1 Centruroides sculpturatus
GCAAACAATAATACAAGGGTGGTCTTTTTTACAAAGACAAGTGTAAATATCAAAATGAATTTATCACCAAAATTTAGGTACAAACATGCTTACTTTCAACATAATTACCGTGAAGATTGAGGCATTTGTTATATCTGGACGAGTTTTTCCATCCCCTTTTCATAGAATGCTGCTGCCAGTGAATTGAGATGGCCTTAACAACATTGTTTTGAAGATCATCATTTGTCTCAAACGTCTGCCATGCTAGCCACATTTTCAGTTCAGGAAAGAAGTGCAAGTCTTCACATATTAAAAAGTTCCAAGCTGGGTGGAAGTCTTCACCACCTGTAAACACCCAGCATATAGCCCCGGTTTAGTGCCAAGTGATTTCCACCTCTTTCCTGAACAGGAAAAGTGGCTAACGACAATCTTCAAAAGTTATTTACACTTGTCTTTTTTTTTATGGATTATAAATATGTCTTTTAACATGATATTCTCAAGCTTTTATCTGTGCTAAAAGTTATTTACACATTGACTACAATAGCCATCTGATTAATATTTTCTTTTTCATCTTTCATCTCTCTTGCTTTAATGTTCTGTATCCATCTTTATCTAAGTCTCTCTCTCTCTCTTTCTCTCCCTTTATTTTATTTTTTTAGTCTTAGCATTTAGAATTTGAATGAAAAATAATGAAACATACATGACAAAATCATTTTAGTCTTATTAATACTTGTCAGTAATGCTCAGTATTCTTCTAGCAATATTATTAATTATTATTAAAAGATTTTTGCATTTCAAACTTCTAGTCTTATCTGATGTGCTTTGCTTCTTAATCTATATTGCTAGTTTTATCTCAATAAATAATAATATATTTTTTAACTAAATATTTAAATAAAATTATTTAAGAGTGATTTCATTATTTGATATTTCTTATTGTTGACTTTTAGTAATTCTTTTACATATCATATGCTCTAAATATTTCTTTATTAGCACATTAATTGCTGATTTGAAATTTCATCTTTTCCCTAATACTTCATAACTACTTCAGTTTTTTATGACCAAATATCTACTTAAGAAAGATAATGAAAACTTTATTTTATAAAATAAACAAATAATTCAAGATAAAATTACTAATCCAGCAGTAATTATTTATGACAGCCATTTGAGATTCTAATACCTGATTTGTTTATCAGGTATTAGAATCTGCTTTTATATATTCTCTAAAGATACCATTTTTATCTTTAGAAAATATATAAACTTCTCTATTTCAAAAAAAATTCTCATTATAAATTAGAACCTTCATAGAACTGTATGAGAGATGTTTTCCATCATTACTTTTTAAAGTATATATCAATTGAATTTAACATATTGGTATTTACTAGTTGATTTAAAATTAATTGTATAAAAATCAATTTAGAAATGGGTTTTATAGTAAATGAGAGTTATCTAAATCTAGATTTTCAGCAAAAAATGAAGAAAATTCCTTCAAGCACTGCACTGACAAAATAGTTCTAAAAAGCAACAAATCCAGAATTTTTACTTTTTTACTCTTAATATGATATACATCTTTACTAACTGAAACAGATATTAAATCAGTTGATATATACTTGAAAAAGTTTTAAAGACATCTTTATTTTTTGGCAGAAAAGTTTGTTTAGTTGACATGAAATAAATCCAATAACATTTTTGGCCTGAATGAAAAATTCCCTTATAATATTTAGTATTAATATAAAAAAATTAATTTTTAATTTCTTAATCAAATTTTTTTGTAGAAAATTGATGACTGTTAAGTCTAACAATTTTTCCTTTACATAGAATTGAACATTTCAAATGTTGTTTAAGTGTTCTTTTTCCATCTTAACAAAATCTGAGAATATTTGTGCTTCAAATAAGCTACACTTCTTAATTATCTGTTATTTAAAACTGTTTCAGTATTAAATATTTTGATCATTTATTTGCCAATTAAAAAAATTTGTTTATTGTTAGAGGTCTGCTTCAGTTTGTATTTTGCTATATAATTCTTACTTCATACTAACATTATAAGAAAAATAGTTCTGTTTTTCTTCCTCATATGATTTGATGTGTAGATCACATCAAATCACAACAAAACACATCATCATTGTAAAGTTAAAATTCTTTCCTATTTTATTTTTTCAATGTTTACTCTCATATTGTTTGAGTGATTATCATATTTGAATTATTGTTCAAAATACACCATAATTATTTATGCTTAGCTAAAGTAAAATAGAAAAGTTCTGAATTTAATATGAAATATTATGCATAAATTCTTAATTATATTATTATTTTATCATAGACTGATTATTTTTTCACTCATATTTTTTATATATATATATATATATATTTTTTTAATAGATGTTTCAAGTTTGGTTGAAAATTGCCCTGATATTATAGATTTGGATTTGAGTGATGCAACACTATTAACGGGTTTAACTATCGATTTCATTATTAATGGTCTTCCAAAACTGCAACATCTACATTTGAGTAGATGCTATAATATTCCTTCAATTAGTTATTTGTAAGTAATATCTACTGTATTATTAAATTTTAAAATATTAAGTTTAAATCATACATTTATTTATTTGTATTAGATCACTAAGCAATATTTCATCTCTTCAACAATTTGTTTGTTTTGGAATTTTGACTGAAACAGCACTTCAAACTCTGAGGGGTAATCTTCCAAACATAGAAATTAATAGACATTTATTTTCTTTTATTGCCAGGCCAACTACTGGTATAAGAAGAACTAGTATTTGGCATTTAAGAGTAAGAGACTAAAAACTAATTGGAAATTTCATTATCATTCCAAACAGATATAAGTTTACATTCTAAAATTTTGTAATTTATCATGTTTAATGTTTCAAACCATTATCATTATTTTAATTCTTTTTCCAAGTAAACATTTATATTGATGCAAGTATGTTTTGTGATTACAAAAATTTCTAATTGTTTGTTAATCCATAATGTGTTCTAGCATTATAGGGAAAAAAGTAATTTACATTCAGATACTATGAATTTTTTTCTTTTTTTTTTAAATATTGCATTCTTATAAAACTGTTTATGTAGCAATTTTAATTGAATATTGTTAATAATTTTTGAATATTTATTAAATTAAAAATTACTATATATTATTTTGTATATATTGTGATTACTTATTTGATTTTCGATGTTTGTAATTTGATATAAGTTTGAAATAAATAAATATTTTTAAAAAATTGAAAATTGTTGTTATGAAATTAATTTTTTATTCGTGCTGATAAGATATTTCTGTTCTCTGCCACTGTGTTATATGCAACATACAATAATGGCAGATAACTAATTTATCTGAAAATGACAGCATTTTTTAAAAATGTTGTTACAAGATCTGGTTTTATCAAAGAGATCAAGATTTCAGAGAATAAAATCTTATTAAATTTATTAATTTTAATGATGGCCAGGTGGCTGAGTGGTTAAGGCATTGACCTACCATTCCTAAAGGGAGCCATAGGAATTTTTATGGACTGTCTGGCTTTATTCCTTGTCTCCATAATGGGCACGGAAAAATGCCTTCTGTATTCACAGGGCAGAAAGTGTAAAAAAAAAATTAATGATATAACAATGTCGTAAATTGTTTAAATAATATAAAAGAATGCTTAACAGTAGAATGACAAAGAATTTGACAAATGATAAGTTCACTGAGGAATTCTGGATAGTGCTAAATTTTGAACAAGCATTGATTATTTCCTCATGTCAGGTTAATTAATTATATCATATAATTTTATTGAAAACCAGTAAAAAGAAAAAATATACAGTAAATAAATTTTAACAATGTTGTATAGGATATACTTGTCCCATAATAAATGAAACATCTCTGCTTTCAGCAGTTAAATTACAATTAATATGAAAAGTAGCACACAGGATAGTATAAAAATAAAGACATTAGCGGTAAATTTCTACAAAAATATAATTCTGGGATACATGATAAAGACTTCATCTTGGAAAGATGAAAATTTTTCTCATATTATGCCAAATTACATCAATTCTAGTGGAGAATATGGAACAAATAGTCATATGAAAGACCTGCACTGAATTCCCATCAAAAATAGTAATTTTCAAGAAAATTAGCAATTATACAATGAGTTTGAGGTAAACTGCATTTCATCTAGCCATAAATGTGTCAAAATCAGCAGTATACAGAGTTATAAAATTATCTAACATCTACAAAATAAGAAAACAAAACAAATTCTGCCTCTAAATAATTGCCAGAGAGACAAGCCTTTGACTAAGGATAAATATCACATGACGTGGACTCAAATGGCAACAAGTTATAAGAAGTGATGAGAGCAGGGCTGTGGAGTCGGAGTCGTGGAGTTTTGGTGTTTTAGCCGGAGTCGGATGGTAAGGAAAAGTCGGAGTTGGAGTCGGTAGATTTTTACGCGACTCNCATTCAAAACTTGTGAATTTTGAAAAAAACAAATTTGCTGATTAAATACGGACAACCGTTTAACTGAAGTAAAACGGGTTTTCCCCTTGCTATGGATGTCTGCCTAGTTCAGTTCAGCCACATTCCGCTACAGTTCGCCTTTATTATCAGTTCGAAATGTGGTGGTTCCATAATACCCGCAGTGTTCCATAATACCACCTTCTCCTCTACTCATTATATAAAATTAAATTAATGTAAAGACATAAGAAGTAAAACCAATAATAATAATAAATTCTTATCCTTACTTATTTCCATAAAAATGTCATTTAAATTAGTGTTAAACATATGAGTGACAATGAATGATTAAGAACAAATTTAATAAAAAAAAATTTCGGAAGTTGCGAAGGCATTAAGGCGCTCGGACATTTTCAAATGTGATCTGATTCTTCTCCAAATTAGTTGATGACAGAGAAGTGTTAAACGTTAATCAAGTTTGTTTTTCTAGTGACGAGTAAATTATCATATAGGGATACTTATTGTAAAAATTCAGAATTTTTACAATGCGCACACGGCAGAAATATTCACATGCTTCTATGACAATAAATTACCATCCACGAAGTTGTGTTCCCAAAGTAATATTAAAAATGTCTTTTTTATTAACAAAATTGGTCTTGAATAACGATAATTTTGTTTATATCTTATCCTCTTCCCAAGTAAATTATAAATACAGTAAATATTACGTATGAATCTCATATGTACAGTACATGAATATTCGAAAATTTTTTAAATAAATATAATAAATTTAAAAATACCAGAAATAAAGTGAAAATTACAGTTTATAAAAAATTATATTGATACCGAGTCAATATGCTTGGTCCCTATGCAAATAACAGAAATTCTAAATGTTTTTAAGTAACATCAATTTTCTTATAATTTTGAATGTTGCACCTTATTGCTTAGCACATGTCAGTCAAGTTTGACCAAAATCGGTGACACCAACGTCATTCCGATCCCTCGTTAGTAACCGGCATGACTCCATTGCCAAAGGAAAAGTATGATGTACAGGGGCAAGCTGCTACTAATTTGAGGTGGAGAGCGTATATTTTAAATAAATAAATAAAATTCCAACTCCGCATTGTGACGATGTCACAATAAATAATTGCTCGTTTTTGTTTCTTTGTCTTTCAGGAAACGTTGGTTCGACACCGTTGTCTTCTGCGATTTGAATCACACTACTTATTGCGGATTCAAATGGTTCTTTAAGTTCTAAATTTATTTAAATCGTCTATTAGTTTTTAACCCGATTATTGTCGTTTCAAGAAAGCGTGTAAACGATGGATTATAGTCAAGATGGACTGATGATAATGAACGCAGAGCCCAAGCGGTTAGGAGTTGAAATTTGGTACACCGGATACGCCATGAGAATGCACACTAAGAAGGGATTTTTGGAAAGGGGGTTAAAGATTACCCTGAAGAACTACTACTACTGTACTATTTTAGATGCATTTTTGCGGAGAAACAAACATATTTTTGACCCATTTGAAACTTCTCTAATTAGTCTCGGAAGAGGGGAAACAATTCTTGCACACGGTGAAAACGGGTAAGATCGTTTATATAACTATAAAGGTTATCTTGCGTAAGTGTTTATCACACCGAATGACCAATCTAACAGAATTTAAAAATTCTTTACTCCTCTACTGTATACAATTTAGAGAATTTTTAAAATGTGTTAGATTGGACATTCGGTGTGATAAACTCTTAGGCAAGATAATCTTTATAAATAAAAATCAAATACTATAATAGAGAGGTTGAGGCGCACGTTTTAAACGTGTAAACGTGTACGTGTGACGTTCGGCGCCGCTTTCCCGTAAGCCTAAAAGTTTGACGATGGTGTTTGAAATGTCGAGCGTGATTCCACCGACTATCCAAACACCATTGTCAAACTTTTAGGCTTACGGGAAAGCGG
>NW_019389083.1:0-5382 GCF_000671375.1 Centruroides sculpturatus
CCATTTCCCATCTGAGCGAGATTTTTAACCAGATACGGAAAAACAGAGGATGTTCTCTTCGATGAAAGGAAATAACATTTGTTATCTGGTTTTTCCCACGTCTAAAACAATATTTTTTTCACAAAAACGAAGTAATATTTCGTGTCTATATTTACACATATTTAATAAAAATTCACAAATTAGACCCAGGGTCTTTCGGATCTCACACGTTTACTACTTAAGCGTTAAACATATCGATCGAGTGTTCGGCCAAGTCCTCAATGAAGTAAGGAATGGGGTTCGACGTATCAGGACAGACCCCCTCGGAAGTTTAGCCTTCTACACGTGTGTTAGAAATATGGAAAATTATATTAGTGATTCCTCTCCAAGTAAAAAGTTCACCGACTGACTCCATATACGGGAGTCATAGTTGCCGATATTTCGAGATCGATTTCTCCTCCTCCTAACGACTAAAGTAATTCCGAATATCCGATTAGAAAATGGCAGTTTTGAAAAAGTTCGCAGTTAATATAGCACTCTCCCCTAAGAGTTTATATAGAATAGTGTAAACTTGTCCCAGCGTGGGCTCTTATAGTTAATCTATACCATTTCGGTTTATAATTTTTTTGGTTCTCTTATATTTGTGTTGTATGTATGGTGAAAGGAATTATATCTATCAATACTTACGTTTTTTGAGTTTCTGGTTGGTAGTTTTTATAGAAAGACTAGTGCATTCCATTTTAAATGTTAAAGGTAAATGTTTCTGGCCGTACTATCATGTCTAACGCTTAGAAAAGTGCCTATCAAAGTGAGAGGTATTGCCCACTTTCAGATGCACTGTTCTAAACCAAATAGGTGTAGGCTGTGCAGGATCCAGCGAAGAAACTCAAATCAAGACTATATAAGTTTTCATGTATTTTACAATGGCTGGGCTGATTTTTCCTGTGTCCATTTTCATTATAGTATTGTAAGTAAAACTGTATTCGTTTTCATTTAAACGAATGCAGAATCATGTGACCGAGAACTTATTTTTCGAGCTTTTAGACTGTGATTTTCTGTACTCATAAAGTACTTATTTTAACTTTTTAATAATTTCAAAATTTGCAAAATTTCATAACGTCTAGCGTTGTGAAACTTATGTAATAATTTTGAACTTATACAGATTTTATAAAGATGAAAGCAAATGTTGATTAAAACACTTAACTGAAACATACTGAAGGGAATTTAAATTGCGCCTAAACTATATAATCTAAAGTAAAATATCGTTAAAAACATAAATATTACAATTTAATTTAATTTTAAAATTAATATTTAATCTACATCAGGAATTTGTCAATGTATTTCTGAAAGTCACTCTGATACAGCAATTACACCTGAAAACAAATTTATATTTGAAAATATTTTGATAAAGTTACGATTTAAACCAAATTTTAGACTATATAAAAAAGATGATATTGTCTAATTTAAGGTTATTATTTGTATTATTCGCACTTTTCGTCAATTGGTGTCATCAGCAACACCAATACTCATTTCAAGTAAGGCTTTTGACAAATCAAATGATTCCAATATCGCCAATTAAACGATTTCTAAGCGAACAATCGTTTTACAGTATTTTGTATTTTTTAAAAAAGTAATCGGAATCATCGTCATTATTACTTTTCCGTCATTATTTATACAGCACAGGCCTATAAAAATGAAAAAAAAAATGACTTTTTCAAATTTTTACTCTTTTGGATTCGAGAATCTTTGAAACAAAAAAAACACTGAAATTTTCCGCTGATTTTCACTACATTTTGCTTCAGGGGGTCTTCGAGATTTGCAAAAACTCTAGGAAATCAAATATTTACCCGTTTATGTTGTGTCTACTATTAACAGCAGGAAAATTTAACAATTAAATTAGAACTAAACTAAATTCATCTATATATATAAAATTGCTTGTCCTGGCTGACTGACTCACTGATTCATCATCGCCCAGAGCAAACCGCTGAACCTAAAAAGGTGAAATTTGGTACGCAGTTAGGGTACGTCATGAAAACGCAAACTAAGAAGGGATTTTCCGAAATTCCCCAGCGGGGGGAGAAGGAGAGGATTAAGGCTTAACCGGAAGAACGGCTTCTACTGTACTATTTTAGATGCGATTTTTTGTTATGTTTAGTCTTCATTAAGTACTTAAGCGTATTAAATTAATAACATTTCAGACATTGTTATAAATCTAAATATATAGAATTGCTTGTCCTGACTGACTGACTGAATGACTCACTCACGGATTCATCATCGCCCGGGAGAAACCACTTAACCTAAAGAAATGAAATTTGGTAGACAGGTAGGGTACGTCATGGAAACACACACGAAAAAGAGATTTTTCGAAATTCCCCCGCGGGGGGAGAGGGAGAGGATTAAGGCTTAACGGGAAAAACGGCTTCTACTGTACTGTATTAGATGCGATTTTTTGTTTTTAACTGCGTTTAGTCTTCATTGACTACTTAGGTGTATTAAATTAATAACATTTCAGACATTTTTATAAATATTTTTATCTATTTCCATTTTAAAAATGTTCGAACCGTTTTAAATTCGAATTTGTTATTGCATATTGATTGGTTCGATTATAGAACGATTGTATACGTTCCATAAAATTGATCAAATTGAAAATAGTTTGTTTGATTCTCAGCAATTCTCATTATTCTCAGCGGTAGGTGTTATAAAACAACTAGTAGCTCGGGACGATCCCTAGTGGGCGTTCTTTACAAATTTCCATGAGGCACGGTTCCTTTAACTTTTTTGTTTCTATCAATATGCTCTACAGCTCTGTTAAAATCCGAATGGTAAGATTTACCCTCCGAATGAAGAGGTGGCGACCCCCCAAACCGTAGACCCCTGTACTAACAATAAAGTCAAGGGAACCATACCCCTAATTGCGACCCTTCGAAAGATATGAGCCCCTGAAATAATAAATTCCTATTACAAATATACTGAATTATTTATATTGTTATATTGACCAAATAATAATTTATTTGCCAAATGAATAAAAAAAATTTATATTGTTAATTTAAATAAGAATTAAAATTGTTAATTTGAATGTTTGAAATATGACACACGATAGGGGCGCCTCTAGTGTCCGTTATCAAACGGTTACGGGACGGACGGACAGACGGATACCCGTTGAATGGGTTATATATATAGAAGATACTATGGTTATTGAAATACTGAATATAAATTGGGTTTGCTTGCAAAACCTCCGCGGGCGAAGTCGCGGGTAACAGCTAGAAAACGCACACTAAGAAGGGATTTTTCGAAATTCTCCCCCGAGGGGAGAGAGACAGGATTAAGGTTTCGACAATAGAAGTGTTAAGTAACAATGGCAGTATTAACAATGGAGGTGTTAAGAATGGAAGTGTCAACAATGGATGTGTCAACAATGGAAGTGTTACGTAACAATGGAATTGCTAAGAGAAAGCGACATACAAGACGCAGATGCAGTTTTTTTCGTTTTGTGGAAAATCGAATATAATTTTAGATCCATCTAAAAATTCTGTAATTAGTCTAGAAACAGGGGGAAACGATGCATTATGTGAAAATGGATAAGGTTGACTATAAGGTAGTAATCTTAATCTTTGCTACCGTTACTTTTGCCCGAGCAATGCCGGGCCTACCTGCTAGTTATTCTAATAAATTAATTTCAAATAGTTTTTACGAAATTGTTTTTAACGTGTTTCTCTTATTCACTTTGATATCGACAATTTTCATAAAATAGTATTTAAATTATGAAATGTTTTAATGCAATAACGATTTCAAACCGAGTTACGTTATGGTGTAATGCATGAATGTTTATAAAAGGTAGGTCTTCTGGAAACATATATTTAAACATATAAATCTATAATTTAGCCAATAGAATTGCTTCAATTACAAGACAGATAGCGGCTTCGTGATCTTTAATTCTTATTCCTAATATGCGGCACGTTTCCACGATGTAAGTTTTTCGATTGTTACAATTACATTCTATTTTATAAACCGTTTCAACTTTTTTAAGGTTATCTTTTTTTTATTTTATTATTATCATGTTGTTTGTTAATATTTTTATATGTATTTTGTGATATTTTATTGGTCGAAGATGGGGTCAAATTATTAATATCTTTTTTAAGGTTATTATTTGTATTATTCGCACTTTTCGTCAATTGGTGTCATCAGCAACACCAATACTCATTTCAAGTAAGGCTTTTGACAAATCAAATGATTCCAATATCGCCAATTAAACGATTTCTAAGCGAACAATCGTTTTACAGTATTTTGTATTTTNTTTATTAATTTGGCAGTTATTGTTTATTGTGTGATTGTACCACAGATAATTATTATATTTAAGACAGATAGCTGCTTCATGTTCGTTGATTCTTATTCCTAATTTGTGGCCTGTTTTGCCGATATAAGTTTTTGGATTGTTACAATTACATTCTATTTCATAAACCATTCCAACTTTTTTAAGGTTATCTGTTTTTATTTTATCATCATCATGTTGTTTGTTAATATTTTTATATGTATTTTGTGATATTTTATTGGTCGAAGATGGGGTCAAATTATTAATATCTTTTTTAAGGTTATTGTTGCAATTTTCGAAAATATTTTGTTGTTTGTATTTTATATTATACTTGTTCATCCAATATTGTTTATGCCATTTTTTTAGTTATAATTTAGGGTAATCATTTTGTAAATTATGAAGTTTAACTTGGTAAGGAGGATGAAATAAAAGCGAGTTTACAAAGTGGATGACAATTCTACAGAAACTACTGTGCTGACATATTTTTCGAGACAGGGGCTACGAGATTATAAGAGAATATATTGAGGATACTATAAAATAACCTGCAGAGAATTATTTAGAGAACACCCTTAGAGATAGAATGAAAATTGAACAAATAAGAAAACGAACTAAGGTTAAACATAAATAATGGGTCAGAGAAAGATAACATCGTTGAGCTAGTTAAGATGTGTGAAAAGAGTATCAGACAGATGTAGAAAATAACAGAATGGATCCCAAAATCAGGAATAACAATGACTAGACGACCAAGCAGGAGATACACAGATAAAAAACAGAAGAAATTAAGTGTGAACTGGAGGAAGAAAACTCAAGATAGAAGATACAGTTTTAAAGACGCATATGCCCTCCAAATAATAACGGTTGATGACGAAGATAAAAGTGAAGTTAATCATATATTACGTATATAATATTGAAGTTTTCAATCTATAACTATTTAAACGAAATTAAGAAGTTTATAATAAGCATATAAAGTGCTATAATTATGTTTAAAATGTAAACTGATAATCAAAGTATCAATTTGCATCCGTATCCTTTAAATTGTAAATAATACCTAACACACTATATAACGAAACGATATTGACAATCAGTACGAGTTT
>NW_019389084.1:0-5270 GCF_000671375.1 Centruroides sculpturatus
GATACGTTAAACTATTTTTTCGTACATAAATCAGTTATCCGAAATATCAGTTATACGAACAACCCCAGTCCCCAATTGATTCGGAAAATCGACGCTCTACTGTATATTCAAATGTTAACTAATAACTAAAATGTCCAAAAATGTTTGTTATTAAATTTTTTGCTGCTTTTTCAATATTATTTGAATGTCTTTGTTAATTAAATGTTATTTTTCATGTTCAAATTTTTTCTTTTTGTCATCAACTTCTGACTACATTTTTTTATTTTTCTGTGCTGTTGACCTGGAATCTGCTGCATGCAATTAAAAATTGTTTTGCATGCTCCACTTTGCATTTGTGCCATAGGTTGCCAATCCTCAATCCCCACACACGGTGTGCCAGAAACACACAATAGTTCTTACAATAAAATAACTCTTCAGAGGAAAGCATAAATATTTATTACTTTACACGGATATATTTTTTTTAATGGAGAATGAATGTATATCACTCTTCATTTCTTGAAAATAACATTTTGTAAATGGCCACTATTCCAGTGAACACATTATTGTAATCTCTGGAAAAGATGTTCTGTGGAATCTCCTAATACACTGATGAATTTAATCCTTCAGCTCATTGATACTGGTTGAATGTGTCTCAAAAAATTGTTTCATGTAGTCTTACAAAAATTCTGGTGCTATCAGTGAGCAGGCCAGAAAATGTTCCCAAAGACAGAAATAATTTTATATGGAAACATTTCTTGCAGAACTCCCATAGAACAACATGCTATAAGATCAGTTACTCCATTTTGCTGGAACAACCGTAGGTGGTGATAGTGATGAGGAATGACCTCCTGATTCAGGAATGTTTGTAACATGGCTGTGTACTGCCCAGCAGTTACAGTGACAGTATGGCACTCATTTTCATAAAAATACAGACCGATGATGCACTCAGAGGAAATGGTGCACCATACTGTCACTTTTACACTTTGCATAGGATATTTCATCACTACTGTCACTTGGGTTGTGTGGACCCAAAACAAGTTCTGTTTGTTTACATAGCCATACAAAAGGAAATGTGCTTCCTTTTTTCAGAATCAGTAACATTTCTTTGTTGATTCTTTGTTCAATGTATCAAAGAATCTTGTTGCAAAATTGCAAGTTCTTGTTGCAAAATTGAAGTTTCTTTGTCTTATTTTGCTCCTGTTAAGTAAGCTTCTGGACAGTTTGGATTTTGTAAGGATTTTGGCTTGTCAGAAAAAACACCTCATGACTCGTTTAACTCAGATTGAGTCCATTTACTTTACAACTATTTACAGTATATACAGCAATACAGTAGAGCATCCAACTCAATTGGGGACTGGGGTTGGTCGGATAACCGAAAAATATGAAAAAATACATTATTAGCATAGTATATTAGTATATCCCATGTAATTAGTATATTAGTACAGTAGAACCTCGATTATCCGACCCCCGATCAACCGACCCCTCGGTTAACCGACCGTCCTAGTCGGCAAATTTCAAATGTCCGCTAGTGATGTGGCGCTACAATATTTGGCTATGTCCTGGCTACTTTAATATTATTTTTACGTGTTTTAGCTGGCAACACTCATTCGACCATGAAAGGGAGCCAGTATTTAAACGAAGCTTAATTTTCTAATTTTTAACGATACAATAGCGACAATTATTATTTAAAAAAATTTTTGTTAGGCTTAGCATCGATGAAAATTCAACGCAAAGTAGGTTAATAGCAATATACTAATATACTAATTACATGGGATATAATAATATACTACACTAATAATGGATTTTTTCATACTTTTCGGTTATCCGACTTTTCAATTATCCGACCAACCCCAGTCCCCAATTAGGGCGGATAATCGAGGTTCTACTGTATATCGCTTTTAACCTACTTCGTGTTGAATTTTCATCGATGTTAAGCCTAACAAAAATTTTTTAAAATAATAATCGTCGCTATTGTATTGTTAAAAATTAGAAAATTAAACCTCGTTTAAATATTGGCTCCCTTTTATGGTTGAGCCAGTGTTGCCAGCTAAAACACGCAAAAATTAAAAAAAAATACTATTAAAGTAGCCAAGACATAGCAAAATATTGTTGCGCCACATCACTAGCGGACATTTGAATTTGCCGACTAGAACGCGGTTGGTTAACCGTGGTGACGATTGATCGGGGGTCAGATAATCGATGCTCTACTGTACTTCTTGATCGCTACCAACAATGTAGTCTAAAACCTTGCTTTTTCTGTTTCATTCACTCAGTCAAGTTGCCTTTTATCCAATTTTGAGATCCAAGGTTGTCCAATCCAGAGCTGGGTCAGTAGCTTTCCTTTGGGTTCACCTTGGTTGGCATACCTGTCTCATCTTGTTCAGGATGACTCATGCTAACTCACCCCCTCTGGAAAACAGGTTCTGATGAGTGGAAACCTGAATCACTTTGTCTCTACTTTTAGGCTGCCTTGACAAGGCATTATTAATTTGTCTGTACTGTAAAAACATTCAGTGTCATTATAATTATTTGATGTTATTGAGGTATGAAAGCCGTTATGTGCCAAGTATTATTAACAATAGAAAATATGAATTCTCATAATTGAAACTTTTGTACTTTTTGTTAAAAAACTTTCTTAGTATTAAGTTTTTAGTTCTGTATTTTTAAAAAGAATAAAGAATTTGAAAAGTTTAGAAGGTGAGTTATAATGATTTAAACAATTTCATAAAATATAGATTTATAGATCCAAACTTGAATAATTATCTTTACATGACATTCTTCATTTGTAATGTCATTTTATATATATATGTATAACCACTTAGTAATTTTTTATTCATATCTGATTTTTCTAAAATTCTTAAGTTAGTATTGTACAGGTTGTAATTCAAACCTGGAGTAATTTGTACTCTATGTAATCCAAACCAGTTTTGTTCATTTTTTCACTAAACATTTCAGCCAAAAATGAAATGAAAACATTGTTGTATTTTTTAAAAATAGTCTAATTTATAAAATTTATATATACTACAATATTTTAACATAAATATATTAAATCTGATATAAATTGTTTTTAATATATGTATTTGTATGTAGTTATTTTTGACTTTTCTTCACATATAGCTCTGCTAATTAAAGTTTTTCACTAATTTGTTAAACCTCATATAGTAATTAGTTCATATTAATAAGGATGCATTGTATATCAAAATTTTATTATTTCAATGATACTTTTACCATAAACTATATTTCATTTGCATTTTCTCACTCTATTCAATATTTATTCTTCTAGAGTATTATTATTAATAAATTTTATTTAAACGTTATTGTTATATTTAATAATTAAAAAATCATAAAAATCTTAAAAACAGGATATTAATCTGTTTTTAAAATGAGAAAAAACATTGTGATTACTTAACATGTGCAAGAATGATGACATAAAATTACATTATTGATAGATGTATATATATTCATGCAGATATTTTACTTCCAGTATACAATATTAACAAAATTCCTTAGATCATGATTACAGTTGCATAATAATTTCAATTTAAAGAGTAGTTTTATTTAATCACTCTAAAATTAGAATATATTATATAACATTTACTTTTGCCAATAGCTGTTTTTAGTGACAACTAGTTGGACTCTTGAATGTTACATATCTTGGCTTTGACCTATAAAGCATTATGTATAATTTTCAATAAAAACAAAAATAGGAAAATGTTTGTTTAGTATATTCATTGAAACACTACATTTCAAGAGATTAAAGAATTTTTCCTTTTCTATTGTTATAATAATGCATTTTAATTTAAAATTTATTATTATAACAAATTTTCAATAATACATTAAAAATTAAATAAATAAGAGTAATAATTCAATTATCTATTATTTATATGTAATAATTTATTTATTTAATTTATGATTATTTATTATAAAAAAATACAAAATGTTATTAAATAAGATATTTCATAGACTGACATAAAATGAATAATATATGGATAATACTAATAATTATATAATATATTTATATANTAGATTTTATTTTGAATTTATGATACAGATTATATAATATGAAATTAAGATAATAATAATAATAATAATTTATTTGTAATAAGGCAAGCCTTGTTACAGGGGGTTAATATTGAAAAGTTTACATTTGTTGATGCATAACACATTTTGCTTGAGTACAATTAGTAACAGTACATTGAATATAGTAATACATATAAATGTTTATCTACATTTCATTAATTTGCTTTATATAACAAGATAATTAATTAACAATATTTTATACCAATTAGTTTCATAATTTTTTAATTCATTGGAAATTTGATTAAAGAAATTATTTATTCTATACATTTCATTTATCATTAGGTTAGCTAATTTAACTCTGTAATCTTGATTTTGATTCGTGTGTGTTAATATTTAATTAAAGTGTTTATGTACCATAGATGATAAACAGAATTCCTTAATGAGTTTTGATCTTTAATGGGAGAAAGCGGATTCAATCATTAATGTATCATCTAGGGTTTCTCAAACGGGATCCCGGAATCCTGGTTGTTTTTTAACCCAGGAAATTTTTCTTATCCCAGGAAATCCTGGAAATTTCTTAAAAATTCACTTTTTTCTTATTTTGTGTTAAGGTTGAGGAAATTTTGCAAATAGAAAGTATAATTAACTCATAAACTGTCAGAATACATTTGTATTTATTAATTTTAAACCTACTTATTAGATTTTTTAAAATTTTTGCTTGTTATGGCATGTCACAAATGGTCAATAATCAATACATAGCTTATTTGTGGCAGGACTCTCAAAATTGTTTACCTGTAATATCTGGAATAATTGTGCTTATGCTGTATTAATTTTTAACCATGCCCAATAGTTTCAATAACTGTGTAATGCCAAGTTGTCAAATTGGGCAAGGATACAAACGAGTACGAAGTCTGCAAGTATAAAGATTTTCTTCATAACCTGATTATTAAAGACAAACGAACTGCCGAATTATTGGACTATGATGTTTCTATTAAAGCAGTCGAGGTAGGCAAATCAAGAATACTGGAGAACAAAAGAAGTACTACAATCTTGAAAATGAACTAGAAATCTTTCAGGATACAGGTGAAAAACACTTAATATTTGTCTTCTCTTAAATGCATTAAACATGATTCCACTCACATCAATTGAATTGGAAAGGGCATTCTCGGTAGTAAGACTTTTCATTACTAAAATAAGAATCAGATTGAGTAATCGGGGTATTGACCATCTTTGCTTTTTAAAATCTTATAAAAATTTACAATATTTTGTAT
>NW_019389085.1:0-5256 GCF_000671375.1 Centruroides sculpturatus
TTACGCTTAAACCACTTACCATAGAAAAAGCCAACAACACATTCTAACAATTAGTTACGTATTATTAGAATATATTGTTAAGAACACGTGACGTATTACGATCAATCATATTTTTGCGTCACGTGTTAAGTAATAATGTTAATCGGTTTGAAATATTTCAGATAGGAGTATTTTGTGTCAATGCCGAAGGGCATCCTTATACTTCGGCACCACGTGACCGAAGGGTCGACATCGCGTCGGCGAAGATCGCAATGACAAGTTTCGTCAGGACTGACACCACTGTGACTTCACGGCTAGACACAGAAACCGTTTCGTTCGGGCGTGTGAGCGAACGGGAGCGATCAGAGTCGGGATAGAAGGACAGACAGTGCACCGGCCGTGAGTTACTTAGAGACATTTTAACGTAACAACTGTTTAATGGTTAACGATAGACTATACATTTCGTTTTTAAATATACTAGGTTTTTGATACATTCCTATGATTTAATACGATAGATATTAACTATTTTTGATATTACGTTTTTTCTGGATTTGAGAGACAGAGTTTACAGAAGTTTGGCGTGGCGATAAATACCTTGTTTGTTGTCTTGCTGGAGATTCTCGAGCGTTCTTGATGAAGGAAAGAAAGTTCGAGATGTCAGTTCGGGTATCCGGTAGAGGAAGTATCGGTACGAATGATAGAACGTAAAGTATCCGCAAAGGTGTTAGACGATGGTACGATTGGATGGAATACGACGATATTTTAGTAGGATATAAAACCGTAGAATAAAATAATATATTCACAGATATCCGAATATTGAGGCACTTAGGACAAGATACGAGTGACAACTTCTCTTTCGAAAGACGGGCGACGACGGCCTCACTTTGTTGTGGTTATTAGGTCGAAATGTGCTGAGAAAGCGTCGTTATTAAGTTTGAGAACTTAGCAGATGTTTAGCTCCCAGGTGTAAAAGTTGACAGTTATTAAACGAAAGTATGGCTACAATNGTCCCTCAAATGGTTTCGTCCTATCAGTCTCTCAAATGGATAAGAAAATTGCAAAGGTCCGACTTTGAATTGAAAGTATTTTTTCCCGTAGGTGTTGATTCTGTGTCCGGTTATGCTTCGGAATGGTATTTCGTTCCTGTTGATCCTCATCTCGCAGTTGCCTAATTTGTGCGCCAATGATCTTGATAATAGTGTGACTGTGGAGCCGGTGTCTATAGCTAATTGAGTCGGTTTATCATTAATGTGGCAACGTAATGCAGGTTCTGCATCGAGCACTTTGACATTACGCTGAGATTTTGCATTTCTGAATCTAGATATTCTAATCCTCGGTGTATTTTTCTCTGTTGCCTAAACTTCCCTGTAAAATTCCGTCGGTTTCGGTTGCCTCTCCTCTCGTATGGCTGTCTCTGAGTCGAGATTGAGTCATCCGAGTTCGCCAGTTAATTCTTGAGTCGCCTGAATTGTGTCTTGTCGCATATCGTCTTGGTCTGTATCGAGAATTATATTGTTGCATTTTTTGTTATTTTAATATTATGCAAAAAACTGAATTTATTGTTAATTTAAATAATAGCTAGGGGCGTCCCTAGTGGCCATTCTAGGCATACCGTCACAGATGTAAGGACATGCGATCAATGGCTTATATTATTAGATAACAGCTGGAAAAGTGAAAGTTACAAAGATTATTTCATATTCAAAAACATTTTTCTAAGTATGCTAGTTTTTATTCGTGCTTTTTACTAAATCTGTTAGGTGTTTGTTGCTTATGTTAAACAAATACTTGCTGTTTCGATTCTTTCTTACTGCTACACCATGGAATTTTAGGCAACTGATAATAGGGCGTCTCCTTTAATGAATTTTGGATATTAATAAAGTTTACTCTACGTATATGTACACGATGTTTTTTAAGTACGAAGTCATTCATTGTACGCAGGTATATGAAACTTCTTCTCTTACGAGTACTTACTGATCTATTAACTGTACGAATTTCCGGTTTAAATCGGAAGTCACGTTACTTTGATTCAAAATTTCACCAGAAAAAAGACAGAAATAAAGTCGTGTCGGTATCTAATAGGGAAAGCACAATGTACAGGGGCAAGACCATCACTATATAACCGAGAACATTGTGACATCGTCACAATATAAAATAATCGCTCATTAGAGTTAAGTTTGGTTTATTTGGATACGGTAACGCAACATGTAAGTGATGTACAGAGGATGGTGCATCGGGGGAAGACTTATGGAATGCTGGACGTTATTTAGGTGTTATTAAAATGGTTGCGGACGAAGTTTTTTATCGCGAAAACGTAAACATCGGACGTTCAGCGCCGCCATCCAGTAAACCTAGAAGTTTGAATCAAAGTAACGTGACTTCCGGTTTAAACCGGAAATTCGTACAGTTAATAGATCAGTAAGTACTCGTAAGAGAAGAAGTATCATATGCCTGTGTACATACAATAAATGACTTCGTATTTTCAATAACATCGTATACATATATACGTAGAGTAAACTTTATTATTATCCAAAATTCATTAAAGGAGACGCCCTATTATCAGTTGCCTGAAATTCCATGGTGTAGCAGTAAGAAAGAATCGAAACAGCAAGTATTTGTTTAACATAAGCAACAAACACCTAACAGATTTAGTAAAAAGCACGAATAAAAAACTAGCATACTTAGAAAATGTTTTTGAATATGAAATAGTCTTTGTGACTTTCACTTTTTCGTCTGTTATGTATAGAAATAGAAAGTACAGTGTGGAGATTGTTTCAGAATTGATTCCGAAACCTTTCGTGAATCTGTAGGTTTTGTGACTCCTTGAACAATAAAAGACAATAAAAGGCAAAATAGTTTAGTAGATATGTGTGTGTATGTTGGCTTCAATTTCGTTTAACTTCTCAGAATAATTCAATTATGAAACGAAATTTGGCACGATAGCTTGTGTGTAAATAGAGTTAATATTAAACTTTAGAGACAAACTACACGTAGCAGAGTGGCGCAGTAATCTGCAAACATATCGTAACTACTCAGCATGCAATTTTTGATTGCATGCACGCGAGAAGTCTTTTGAATTTCTTTTAATTTAAACACAAACAGCTTCTTGTCCAAATAACAGGACTCACTTTTCAAGCGATCCCAAGAAATGGGCATCTGAAAATTTAGTGTTCTTTCGAAATATTGAAGACCGGACTTTACGTTTTCGGAAGGTTAGTCATGGATGCAGGGGCGGCCTTATCCATTGCGAGGCTCTGGGCGGCAGATCTTTGCGAGGCCCTTGTCCTTTGTGCAAAGTATGTGAATTGAAATAGTAGGCACTTATTAATATTAATATATACTGTACTATAAATTAAATTTATTTTATTGTTATAACTAATAGCCAAGGATAAAATAAAAAGTTTTAAATATCAACTTTTTTCTACTTGGTTGTTGCGCGAGGCTCCGGGCGATTGCCCTGCTCGCCACCCCCTAAGGCCGCCACTGCATGGATGATAGCGTCCATTATTTATACTATAATAGATGTCTTATTTGCGGCCTGGGGATTGTAAAAATGTTCGTTAAATAGAGATGCCCGCTATTCGGGAGTGTCTGTTAATGGAAGTTTCACTGTATTGTGATTTCTTGTTTACAGATCTGACATAACTTTAAAATTGTTGAAGTTCGTAGCCAGAAAAGATTTCCAGAAGCATGTTTAGAGTGAGAAAATATCAACTTTTAAGTCGCCTTATATTTTATTTTATTCGTAATTTCACCTTATATATCATAAGTTAGAGCATTCCGTTTTAAACATTATCGTATATTTTTTATGGAGAAATCATTAGTTTATAAGTAAGGTGTTTATCTAAAAATTTAACTTATTTTCATTTTTATCTAATAGTAATTACGAATAAAGCATTCGTACTTTCTAATTACGACTAGAAAATATCACAAAACGAGTTTCGGCTGTTGGCGTTGTTTTCTGCAGCGGCATAATTTAGAACTAATGCTCGCTCAGGGTCTCGACTTTTGTGATTGTGAGGACCTTAGAACAATAAATCCGAATATTGGAACGTATAAACTGATCGGTGGGAAAAGCGCTCGAGCTAAAATCCCCCATATTAACATAGAAGAAGAAGCTTTTACTTTATAATTGACAGATGGCGACAGATTTCTTGCTAGCGTCTCTCGGATGTTTCGTACTGAAAACTGGTTAAAATTTTGGATAACTTATTGCGCATAAGAAAGTGTTCTTGATTTAAACGATATTTTAAAAAATATTTACGAAATAATTAAATGAAAGAATAAATAACGTCGGGGAGAATATAAGAATATAAATAAATTTAATAGCAGTTATTTTTTATTATATTCTTCAGATTTTGATATTATTGATATTTTAAAATTTGTGTGAGCATAAATTTTTCATGAACTACAACTAACTGCTTATAGCATGCATAAATAATTTAGTAATGGCTCCATATTTTAGAAACATGTCTTGAAGACAATAATTCTTTGTAGGAGAAAGGATTATAAAATATTCAAAATTATTTCTGTAATAAAAACTTATTTCAATATATTCGTATACACGAAATCTGTATACGAATGGTTCAGTGTACTGTATTTGGTTGCGTCATGTGGGCGCTCTGCCGAAGGAGGATGCATCCCTGGAGGACTTTCAACGGGAAACTAGCGCCTATGTAGGTGTTATAAATGCGAAGAAAACCCGGAATACTGCACATGGCCAACCTATTGGCGAGGCGCAAGCAATGCTCCAATGGCGCATTAGCCAATGAGTAAAAAAATCAATTGCTTGGGCTCCCAACAAGGGGCCTCAAACCAATCTTTTATCAAAAAATATTTTTCCCAAAAACTCTTCCGAAGAAAATTGTCTGAAGTCAACATTGTACATTGAGCTCCCTAATTCAAATTCGCCTGGGCCCCATGAAGCTATAACGTGCCACTGCCGTGTTTAGTGGTTTTATCCGCTCGACTACTGTTGGGCTCATTTACATTCTGACTCGGTTAACGCAGAAATTCTCACTCATTCGTTTATCAAATATATTGCGTTCCAGCTCTCAACACTCAACCGCTACTACTGTGGGCCTGATTAAAATCTTAGTATCCGTAAAGGAGAAAAAGTAAAAAAAAATTGTTAAAGGTACTTAAGCAATTGTTATCATTGTTACGATGTACATTGTCGTTTGCTTTGTTGAAGGTTAAATGACGATTTTTACAATAAAAATGGGGATTTTAGGGGGTTGGAAAGGGGTTACGTCGTTGTCGACCAAAAAAATTGGTTGA
>NW_019389086.1:0-5223 GCF_000671375.1 Centruroides sculpturatus
CAAATATATTGATATCCAAAATTAAAGTCTGAATTATAATTTTTGTATTTCATGAAAACTACTGAATAAAATATAATATTTGTATTGCATATCCAAATTCACTTGAGAGACATATCGAAAAGCAAAAATCAACAAATAGCAAGTTAAGTTGTCTACATAAACCTGGTCAATGTGATGAGCATTCCTGAGAATGCAAGAAATTTTCCATTGCATGCAAATATGCTCTATGCTTTACACATGAGCGCACAACTCAATTTAATGGAAAACTATAGAACGACTTGAAGCTGAACAATCTGAAGCCCAAACCACAAGGAAATTTAATATCCATCCTAGAATAGTTTCACGGCTGCAGTTAAATGAGTCGGGTGGTCATTCAAAAAGACCTGGCCAAGGTTGTCTAAGGAGCACAATGCCAAGTGAAGGCCATTATTTAGCTTTAATCATAAAACACTTCTCTAAGAAACTTACATTATACTTGTAATGAATAAATGCATCATGGCAAATCATATATTGTAGGCTTTATAATGCTGGCCTTTATGGCAAGAGATCTGTGATTTGTATACCTCCTCTCACAGTAAAGATTGTTTGAATTTTAGTAGACATTATCATTCTTGCAGTCAAGATCAGTGGCGTGGCAAGGGGATGTATCATGCACCGGGCATCACTCGCAGAGAGGTGCCCAAATGGTCTCCAAGACAAACTATATGTGTTTCTGGAAGGGAGTGCCAATAAAGTGTCGTTCCCCGGGCGCCAGTTATGTTTGCTACACCACTGGTCAAGATGACTGAATCTGTGTTCTCTTTAATTAATTAAAGATTAGTCAAGATTCTGTTTACAGGCTGATTCTAGTCACCATAATATGGCATTATGGTAAATGGCTGTACGCCCCTCTATGCATTCAAGAGGCAATATGAATGCTGTACAGATCTTGCTGTTCTATATCAGGCTTTCTGAGGAAGCTGTAGACCCTCATTTTCTTGTAATGGACAATAATGTTCAATCTCTCAAGGTTTAAGTTGTTAACAAGCTCCTAGAAAACAAAGATATTTGTAGGATAGACTGGTCAATAGAGCTTGGGACTAACTGGTAAAGCATGTTGCAATTTATCATCCTCACTCAGAATGCTTCATAAATTAAGAATGGTCCTCATCGAGGAATGGGATTCCTTAAACTAACAGATTATAAATGATGTGGTTAAGGGTATGTCTTGCTGTTACCAGTCATATATCCAATAAGAGATCAACATAGTCTGCATGAAATGATTTTATATTAAAATATCAAACCTCAAATTTGAAAGTTTTGAAGATATGACCCAGTATATGAAAACTGTATACAGTTTTTTGTTGTAATAAAATATATATTATCTTTATGATCTTTGCATACAGCATATTCTACTTGAAATTTACTTGTTCACATAACTGGATCAATAACTATAAGAAAGTACTCAAAATTTTGATAATTCCAGTAAATAATTTAATGTAAATTCAACAAATATTGGTCAAAATAGTTTGTCAAATTTACATCAAATTATTCACTGGGATTATCAAAGTTTTTGAATATTTAGTTAGCATTAAATTACCTAACAGGAAGTAGAAAATTATCTTCAAAAATATCTTTCGGACTTTAATTTTAGACACCAGCGTAAACATACCTTCAAACTGACAATTCTGTTATTCAATCGCTAATAGTTATGAAAGAAAGAATTTAACTCTTATTTTCAAATACACAAGAATTCTAAAGAAATTCTTTATTAATACATGTCTGCTTGATCTCAAATTGAAAGAGATTTTCTAAAATTTGCTAGAACAGCTACAAAATTTGCTATAGTCTGCTAAACTAAAAACACTTCTCCAGATAGATAAAAGTTAAACTTAAAGTAACATATTTTAAAGTGCACTTTAATTAAATTTCAAAACATTCAATAGTTGTATTAATTTTTTTCTATCCAAATTGCAAGATTGTTTCATCAATATTGTTACAGAACAATGGGAAATTGATTTATTTAATAACAATGGGGAAATTGATTTATTTTACAACTTTGTCATCATTGACTAATATTAAATTTGTGTTCTTTTACCCCATGTAAAGGTTTTAATAGCATCTTAGCATATGTTTATAAAACATAAGTAATTGAAAGAGACTTACCTGTATGTGTTAGTCCTTCCACAATATTCAAACACACTTCTAGAGGAAGTCATGTGATAAGCACCTTGCGATTTATTACTCCTAAATTGTACCTTGGTAGGTGACGATAAATTAATATCGGGAGAATCGTTGTGATCCATTTTGGCACAACTGTCATCGAAGGTGTTAGTTTTGCAGCCTTTGACTGTCGGCATTCCGTGGTTAAAAATATTTTGCACGTTATGACTATACGAAGATTGGCGCGTGCTGAAACTTTGGGTACAGTTCAGAGTTCGTACTTCGTTCTGGGTTAGTTCCGACGTGTCGAAACTATTACCTGAATCCCTGCCACTCTTTCCCGGATAAAAGTACATGCTGGAGGGTCGAGGAAAATTTGTAAAAATGTGACCATTTTCTTCCAATAATTCGGCGAATCTCTCCTGGTTTTCGCGAACGAATTTGGTAAATAAATCGTCGTCTCCGGCCGAAAATCTATCTTGAGCTTCTTTCAGTAGTCTAGTAGCATCTATGGGACTGGAATCGCTGACTCCCCTCCTCCACTTCTGATTCTCTTGACGCATTTGAGAGAACCATTCTTGAGTCTCTTGCATTAACTTGGCGATTCTTTCACGCCTTTCTTCTTCTAATTTGGCTTTTTTATCATCCATACTTCTAGCATCTCTCTTCAAACTATTATTGAGTGAGAAGCCGACCAATTTGACATTTTTCTCGTTGTTAGGAGGAATTTCGGGTAGCCACGGAGATATCCTACCATTGACAGTTATCGTTAGAGGTACGAGTGTTTTTTTGGAAGATGTTTGATCACAGTTGGTCGAGAACGACACCAGATGAACATTCTCGCTTTTCGTGGATGATAAAGCGTCCATTCTTCCGATAGCAGCATCGACGCGTTGGGATAGGAACCAGAGGTTGAGAAGACAATTCAAAAAATCTGTAACAAAGCAACATAATCATAAATAAAATGAGAAAAATCTATCTTTAATGCTTCAAGATGCTTTTTACATTCTAAAAATAAACGTCGTGTTGTACATTTACTTACAAAAAGATTCAAGATTATTAGAAATAAATATGCAATTACTGATCATTAACCGGATCTAATTACGTTTTTGAAGAGGAAAAATCCTGACGCAAAAGAAAGAAAATTAAGATCAGCGTGTCAAGTTTTTAAATCCGCAACTGACAGAAATACATTAAAAAAAAATTATTTATATAGGTTAACACAGTATTGATTTCCAGTTTAGGATACTTATCATTATCGGATCTTAAGAAGGGGCGATTTTAATTACGTTTGCTCGAAATATTTTAATATTAAAATACCAAAGGTTAACATAGTTTTGCGGGAAGTAATTATTAAAAATCTATTAGAGCATCAATAAAAAAAATATATACATAGATTTTATTCAAGATCGAATGATAATTACCGTAAGTTTCAAAAGAACTAGTACATCCAGTAATGTTACGAAGTGCATATGAGTATAGAATATTAACTAGCCAATTGGAATTAATTACAGTCGACCCCCTATAACACTGTTGATAATTCCGTTTTATATGAATTCCGTGTTATACGAGTCACTTAGATTTTATAAATACGTGTGCCGGGCTGTGAACGGCTCACGTATTTGTAAAATTTAAGTGACTCGTACAACACGGAATTCATATAAAGCGGAATTATCAACAGCGTTATAGAGGGTCGACTGTATTCTAAAAATCGTGCGTACAGTGCGTATTTATTACAACATTAAATTATTAACGCCCATTTTGCGAAGCTCATTAATTAATATAGCCAGGCCCGTTCTTTTGTAGTTTCGGTTGTTAAATGATTGATATATAGAGCTAATGTTTATACTAATAAAGCAGTTAACTTCTTTATTACCGTGCTACTGTAAAAAGTTACATTTTTCACACCGAAATTTGATATTATAAAAATATTTCCGATCTTAATCTTCATACTTTCACTTTCGCATTCGCCATAAGCCATATATTTTATTTAAATTAATTAAAAATATTTACTTAACCGATTACCGATAAGTTATAAAATAAAATTCTACACTTTTTAATACGTGATTTAAAAGATAAATTCGAAAGTTATGATACGTTAGGTTATATAAAACGCAAAGAATCTCCGAAAAAACTGGGTCAAGTATCGGCGAATTTTTATCTATTCCATAACTGTTATCAATATAACTACCGCTTTTAAAACTTTAACGTTTAATATAGATGCCGAAATATGTATCAAACAGGAAACAAATCTTCCAAGGACGTAACAAATGTTATTACTACGTAGAAAAGTAATCACATCCGATCGTCCTATAGGGATTTTTATCGGGATAAGTCGGACTCTCCACAGTAAAACTCGCATAATAATTCAATCACCGTTTGGTAAAACTAATCGAATTGGGTAAAATCGGGCCGACATTCAAACATAATTAAGAATGACATCACGAACACACACACAACTGTCGCAGTTTCCTATATAGAAGCCCATCGAGTGTAAATGACGGCATCACGTTTGCGTTTAAAAAAAAGTTATAACAAAGCACGTGATTCGTTGGCGGTGACAGAAAAAAGAGCGTAAAAATAGAAAGAGATCGGTAAAGACTACAGTTAAATCGACTTACCTCGAAATGTAGTAAAATGGAAGACATTAGTAACCCTTTGACACATAAGACGACAAACGGACACCTACCACGAGACATAAGACGATAAATTTAGAACGCGACATGCGCATTGGCAGGAACCACATTGGGTCTTCCAAAACTTAATGAACCGCCTTTGGCCGCGATGAGTTGGTGACACTCCGTTGACGTCACAAGTTCTTATAAACATTTTTTTAAAAGGATTTTTACACGTACCACTCGAAGCGGTTATTCCATCAATTACGATAAATAACACGGATAAATGGGATAATATCTGACGTCATCGATTTCATTCATAAAGGCTGTTAATTGCCTTTTATTTTTAATTCGAGACATTTCTTTCTTTATTTTTTTATTTCTATATTATCCACACGTACAGTACCAGCTTTTTTTTTTTTTTAAAGAAAAACGACCGTTTAATCATTCATTTGTTAATGTCCTA
>NW_019389087.1:0-5235 GCF_000671375.1 Centruroides sculpturatus
TCAATGTGCGACGTTCACTGAGTCACGGGATGTTGTGAACATGCAGCACAAGGTTAATCAAGGCATATAATAAGGCAAGGCAAAGCATATAATAAATATTTATACCATTCCATGGTATAAATAATAAATTCATATCAATAATAAATTCCTATTACAAATAAAAATAATTTATTGTTAATTTAAAATCCTCGCTAGGGCACCCCTAGTGGGCATTTTAGGCATATCATTACAGATTACAGATATACAAATATGCAATCAATGGTTTATATACATAGATATGTGTCAAATATGCTTGCAAGCCAGAATAACATGTACCGTACCATGGGCTGGTATAGGCCTACGGGCTGTATTCTGGGAAACACTGTTGTATACTGATAGAAATTAGTTTTTTTGTATTTGGTTATTGATCCAAAAAGATCTTTATAACTTTTACTTATTTTAAAAGATTAATTAAAACTGCACCATACCTGAAAAATATAATTCCATTGGACTTCCAATGAAAATTACTGAATTCTTTCCATTCCGATATAATTGTAATAATCTTGTGTCATTATCTATTTGAGGAATAATGCAAGTCCATGATCCATCTTCACATTGTTCAGAAGTTTTACACATCCCGCCTGACTGTTGCAATAACTTTCTCACAGGTAAACAGGAGTATTTCTGTATAAAAATATTTTTCTTATAATAAAATAAATATTAAAACTTCTAAAGAATGAAATAATGACTCCACATGTCAATGCAGTTATAGCTTACAATTAGGTCTAATTATTTTACTGAAATTTTATATATTTTCAAATACTAACTGTAATATTTCTTTTTATTAATTATGTTACTAATGATAGGATTAATTCTGAAAACATTTCAAGATATATCAAAAAGATTTAGTTATAAATTTGGAAGTTGTGATTGCAAACATTAAAATATTTAATTAGTTTTCAATATTAATGTGTATTTTATAATTAATAAATAAAATTTAACTTAAAAACGTTTACATATTCTTAGAAATATGAATTACTTTACATTTGTTAGAAGTCATTTAAATATTAGTAATTTCATATAAAGTTTACAAATATATTTGAATTTTCGCTGATAATTAAAATTAACATTATTTTATAAATAAAAAATAACTCCAAATTCTTTAAAATATAACAAAACTTGGCTTTGTTGGCACTCATCCTAATTTTCAGTTTTCCCAAGCACTTTCAGGCAGCCAAGTCCATTGTCAGAAGAACACACACAAATGAGTCATCTAAACTTGTGACTTGGTTATTGAGACAATTTACTTGCTTGTGTGTCTTCTAATGATGGGCTTGATTGTCTAAAAGTGCTTGGATAAATTGATATTTAAAGTGAGCTCTAAAAAAGAAGAGTTCTGCTATATAAAGATTTTAAATATATCACTAAGTTCCAAATTATTTTGATAAATTTACTCAATGCAGTAGAGTTTTAATAAAATAACTAAATGAAAAACCATTGTCAATTAATTATAAACATTTTCTCATTTAATGTTTTTTCCTTAAATTATACCAACATGATTGTCATTATAACAGTTTCAATTGTATCTAATAAAATAGAAATAAGGATTTTAAAAATATTCTAATTCTAATTTATGATACAAAAGATTTTATAAATTTAAAAGATATTTTCTTTAGTGATTAAATTATAATAGAAATTTTGTCAAAATAGTGAGAATTATTATTATATTTATTACTTCAATTGATTAATTTTTTATATAATTAACCAAATTAAACTGGCTAAATTTTATATACGCTCAACTGACAAAAATGTTGCACACCAAAAGAAGGCATTGGAATTGAATAAAACTTTTATTAGTGTGAACATAATGAAACTGATACAATAATTTGTGATAAAATATTATAGCAAAGGGTCAATTTTCTGTGAAACAACTATGATTTAAAAGGAAACTTTGTACCTTGTAAGACTGTATATATGATGCTTGCCATTTATATGAACCTTCATATTTCCTGCCTTCAACATACAGTCCTCCTTAGTCAGTCAGTCAGAGTAGCCCAAATGGTAGGCAATTCAACAAAATGGCCACCGTGCTTCCCTTAGTTGGATGATGTAGCCTTTCTCAAATTCTATCAGCTGTGCATAATGTCTTTGACTGTGCTGCACAAGTATGCCTGGCACTCAGATCTCCAAATAACAGGCCTTTGAATGCCAGTGAAAATTCTAAACACAGTAAGCCTTTTTTTTAATAGAATACTGCAAACTGATTTTAAGGCTCTCTGTGACATTACCTAGCATGCAATCATCTGTCTGAGATTTAACTGTATGCAGAGATTTTCAGTAATCAGACAATTCTATTTAGGGGCATGACTTTTTGTCAATGAGTGTATTAACAATTTTACTATATTTTTTTTTAATGATATGAAACCGTGCTTTAATATTTGTTGCTGCTTCGAACACAATAAAGTGCTATAAATTAAGACACTTGGCGGGTTTTCTCATCTTTATTTAGTTGATACATGTGAAAGTTACACTTTTTGGGCTCCTAAACCCCTCTTCAGCCAACTAAAATATTAAAAAAGTATACAACATATATAAAAAATACATAAGTTTTGTAGAATTTATAAAAATATATTGATCTATAACATATCCATGGACCCAAGTCTTACAAATTAATCTTATTCCTAAGTGATGTCACTTTAATTTATAAGACTTGTGTCCATGGATATGTTATAGATCAATATATTTTTATAAATTCTACAAAACTTATGTATTTTTTATATATGTTGTATACTTTTTTAATATTTTAGTTGGCTGAAGAGGGGTTTAGGAGCCCAAAAAGTGTAACTTTCACATGTATCAACTAAATAAAGATGAGAAAACCCGCCAAGTGTCTTAATTTATAGCACTTTATTGTGTTCGAAGCAGCAACAAATATTAAAGCACGGTTTCATATCATTAAAAAAAAATATAGTAAAATTGTTAATACACTCATTGACAAAAAGTCATGCCCCTAAATAGAATTGTCTGATTACTGAAAATCTCTGCATACAGTTAAATCTCAGACAGATGATTGCATGCTAGGTAATGTCACAGAGAGCCTTAAAATCAGTTTGCAGTATTCTATTAAAAAAAAGGCTTACTGTGTTTAGAATTTTCACTGGCATTCAAAGGCCTGTTATTTGGAGATCTGAGTGCCAGGCATACTTGTGCAGCACAGTCAAAGACATTATGCACAGCTGATAGAATTTGAGAAAGGCTACATCATCCAACTAAGGGAAGCACGGTGGCCATTTTGTTGAATTGCCTACCATTTGGGCTACTCTGACTGACTGACTAAGGAGGACTGTATGTTGAAGGCAGGAAATATGAAGGTTCATATAAATGGCAAGCATCATATATACAGTCTTACAAGGTACAAAGTTTCCTTTTAAATCATAGTTGTTTCACAGAAAATTGACCCTTTGCTATAATATTTTATCACAAATTATTGTATCAGTTTCATTATGTTCACACTAATAAAAGTTTTATTCAATTCCAATGCCTTCTTTTGGTGTGCAACATTTTTGTCAGTTGAGCGTATATAAAATTTAGCCAGTTTAATTTGGTTAATTATATAAAAAATTAATCAATTGAAGTAATAAATATAATAATAATTCTCACTATTTTGACAAAATTTCTATTATAATTTAATCACTAAAGAAAATATCTTTTAAATTTATAAAATCTTTTGTATCATAAATTAGAATTAGAATATTTTTAAAATCCTTATTTCTATTTTATTAGATACAATTGAAACTGTTATAATGACAATCATGTTGGTATAATTTAAGGAAAAAACATTAAATGAGAAAATGTTTATAATTAATTGACAATGGTTTTTCACTTAGTTATTTTATTAAAACTCTACTGCATTGAGTAAATTTATCAAAATAATTTGGANTAACAATTTGCTATTATATTTTAATAATAATCATAAAAATAATTTAGTAAGAAGTCCAAAAAAGAATGAAAAATTAGAAATCAGAAAGCATGATGTATACAAAATCTGATATAATAAAGTATTAAAATAAATCATTTTAGCTCAGAAAATTATTTAATTTAAATAATTTTAAATTAATTTCAATTTTTATTAATTTTTTTTTTCTTTTAATTTTTTAGAAAATAAAGCACTCATAAGACAATTTTATAAAAATGCATTAATTTATTCTAAATCAATCTAAACAATTACATTGTTTTGTTTAGAATTGCCACTGTTTAAAAAATGCTTAAATAAAATTCTATATAAAAAATATTTTCTTTACTCTTCTAATCTATTTTAATTTCATTATTTTAATCTGTTTTAGTTTTTCCCTTACTAAAAATTTAAATGTTTGATAAAATGAAGACTTGTTCAATATTGTTTTTTAATGGAAGATCAATGTTAACAATCAATTAGACTTTACAAGAAATGAGGATAAAAATATAACACAATCATTTTCCTTTATAAAATTTTTCTTCTATATAGTTTCATATATTTATACAGTTTATAGATATCTAATGTAATTTACATACAAATACATTAGTCCTAAACATTTTAATTTATAAATAATTACATTTCAAAAAACTTGTATAAAACTTCATATTCATTGTGTGTCATATTATATATTTGATCAGAATTGTGTTCTCAGGAAACCTCAATAAATTTATTATTATTAAATTAACTTATATATACAGGAAATCCTTGTTAATTTGAACTCAGATACCATATTTACTCATGTATAAGATGATCTCACATACAGGACCAGGTGTGACTTTAAAGATCAAAATAAAGAGAATTAGATTTATTAACACAATTCTAATTTTATTTTGTTTAATCACAAATAAAATATCAAATGTATGTAAATGCACACATTGTCCTGCAAAAATTACTGGCATTTTAAACTTTAAGGAAAAATCTTGTAAAATCAATAACATAATTTGTTCACGTAAGCTGGGCAATCGGGAACTTTTTTTGCTAATTCTTAACAGTCGAATCCACTTTCTGTTGATTAAACTTATAAGTTTTTCCAAATTCTGATTTCTGAATAATCATCTGTTTTCATATGGGAATGGATTAAAACTTATATATAAACATCAACTCACAGCCCGAGTATATAACAACATTACCAAACGATCGCCTAATTATCGGGCTATAATATGGCTACTTTAAATGATTGGAATAAAGTAATTTGACATTAGAGGTAGGCGTTAGGCGCCATCTCTTAATTAAATTAATAA